>NC_091950.1:197836006-198136006 GCF_031021105.1 Erythrolamprus reginae
GGAGAGAAAGAGATAGCAAGAGAGGGAGAGAGAGAAAGAGAGAGGGAGAGAGAGAGAAAGAGAGAGGGGGGAGAGAGAAAGAGAGGGAGAGGGAGAAAGATAGAGGGAGAGAGGGGGGAGAAAGAGATAGCAAGAGAGGGAGACAGAGAAAGAGAGAGGGAGAAGGGGAGAGATAGCAAGAGAGGGAGAGAGAGAAAGATAGAGAGGGAAAGGGGGGAGAGATAGCAAGAGAGGGAGAGAGAGAAAGATAGAGGGAATGGGGGGAGAGAGGGAGGAGAGAAAGACAGAGAAAGAGAGAGGGAGAGGGGGGGAGATAGCAAGAGAGGGAGAGAGAGAAAGAGAGAGGGAAAGGGGGAGAGAGGGGGGAGAGAAAGAGAGAGAAAGAGAGAGGGAGAGAGAGAGAGAGAGGAGATAAAGGAAGAGGAGAGATAGAAAGGAAGAGAGAGAAAGAAAGAGGGATAGAAAGAGAGAGAGAGTGAGAGATGCCCAGTGAGCCTTTCTTTGAAGTTGCCTTTTTTTTTCTTTCTTTCTTTCTTTCTTTCTTTCTTTCTTTCTTTCTCTCTTTCTTTCTTTTTCTCTCTTGCTCTCTTGCTCTTTCATTCTTTTTTCTTTCTCTTTCTTTCTTTCTTTCTTTCTCTTGCTTTCTCTCCTTCCTTCCCTCCTTCCATTTCTTTCATTCCCCCTCTCTATTTTTATTTCTCTTTCATTTTCTTTCTTTCTTTCTCTCTTTCTTGCTTTCTTTCTTGCTCTTTTTCTTTCTCTCTTTTACCTTCCCTTCCTCTATTTCTTCTTTTCTTTCTCCTTCCTACCTTCTTCCCTCCCTCCCTCCCTTCAGTCCTTCCTCTCTTACTCTCCCCTTTCATAAGTTTCCTTGCTTCCTTCTTCTGTTCCTGTCCCTTCCCCCTTTCTTTCTTTCTTTCTTTCTTTCCTTCCTTCCTTCCTTCCTTCCTTTCCTCCCTCCATTTCTTGCTTTCCTTTTCCTTCCTCCCTTCTTTCCTCCCTCATTCCCTTCTTTCACTCCTTCCTCTCTTACTCTCCCCTTTCACACCTTTCCTTGCTTTCTTTGCACCCTTCCTCTGTTCCTGTCCCTTCCCTCTTTCCTTCCTTCCCACCCTCCGTCCATTCATTCACCCATTCCTCTCTTGATCGCCCCTTTTACCATTCCTCCCTCCCTCCCTCCCTCCCTTCCTCCCTCCCTCCCTCCTCCCTTCCTTCCTTCATAGTTTGCCCTCGCCTTTCTTCCCTTCCTTCCAGATGGGAGTGCCCCCTCAAGACACCTGCCTGACTGCTGGTACCCTGCTTTTTCTCTCCCCTCGTCCTTTCCAGCTCCTCGCGTTTGCTGGCTGGGAATTCTGGGAGTTGCCAAGGTTGGGAAACACTGGCCTATGGGACCTCCTCGCTTGGCGTGAGGCGGGAAATGATCCCCGGGGGATGGAGTGGCTTGGCGACTTAAAATAGTTTTAAAATGGTGGGGGGGCAGACACTTAGGCTGTATGGGGCCCCAAAATTCCTGATGGTGGCCCTGCATGGAATGCTTAGCAACCTCCATGATGACTAAGGAAGTCCACTTATGTTAAAATTTCCTGGGTTGGGAAACTTTGCTCTAATCCATTCTTGGGGGTCCTCAATTGCACCTGCCTGGCCAGTGGTAGCTGGAAATGCTCAATTTGAACCCTGTCAAACAACAATATGGCAAGCAACCACGCCACACTGGAAGAAGCTGTGAATCACCATCCGGTTTGCAGGGTCACCATGCAGCATGAAGATTGACACAGGGTCAATCTCTCACCATTGTAACCTGGGCCACGGTGCAACAAGCAATCACAGGGATCCAGAAGAAACAACTATGACACCAAGAGCTGAATCTGACTGCTACCAAGGCAACCACATTCCAGTCATCGGCTGCAGCAACTTCCGGGTGCAATTCAGGAATTTCAATGGCTCTCTCATGCTGAGAGTGGTCAGCAGCTCCCTTCCAAGGCTGCTTGGCTTGGAATGGTTCGAGGCCCTTGACATGGGGGTGACCAGAATCGACATTGTCACTGACAGCATCATGGAAGACCTTCTGATGGATTTCGAGGACATTTTTAGTGACAGTGTGGGTACATACAGTATAAGGGAATCCGAATTTTGTTCAATTTGGATTCAAATGTAGCACCAATTTGGTTTAAACCCTGGAGGCTTCCTCTTGCCTTCCAACCAAAAATAGATAAGGAATTGGACAAGCTAATTGGCCAAGGGATCCTAGAGCCTGTCGACCATGCACACTGGGAAACCCTATAGAAACCCTAGCCAAGCCGGACAGGTAAATTCACCTCTGCAATGACTATAAGTGCATGCTTAATAATGCACTTCTGCCGAGGGCCTATCCAGTTCTTGTGGTTCCAGTCAAATTCTCTTTTGTGAGTATCTATTTGGCTTCTCCAGTCCAGGCACTCATCGGGTATGCCTAGCTCCTCCTGATATGATCTGTTATTTCATATGGCAGATACAAAAGGTGTTTTAAGATCTTTGCCTCATTTCCTATGTTTTTGTACCATAGTAGAGATGGCAAGGGTGATATTTAAGATGTTTAGAGTTAAAGCTATCTGTGCAAGGGGATTAGCTCTTATTAAAGTGATGAATTCACACAGTGTGATTCCTTTGTTTCTCTTTGCAGAACCTTGCAAATTTCTGTTTAGCAATGGCTAATTGCATTTATCTTTTACCTACCTTGATACATCCCACAGTGAATATTTTATCACATTGTTTCTCTATAAGGCAAATTGGATTGATATGAGCTAGAGAGATAAAAATCTCTCTCCCCCTCTCCCTTCCCCTCTCCCTCTCCCTACCCTCTCTCTTTCTCACACACACACACACAAACACACGGGGGAAGGAGGAAGGAGGGGGAGGGAGAGAGAGGGAGAGAGAGATATGACTCTGAACAAATTCTCCGTGTGTGAAAATTCTATTTTGGATTATTCTGATGCTCAGATGTTGTGAATTTGCAACCCAGCTGACTGGAAATGTCTCAACACCCTGAATAGCGTGTATTTTCTTCAAGCAATTCCTGTAAAGAAGGACAATGTTGAGAGACAAAATATTTTATCAAAGTATTTCACACCTTGTCTCTTTTTCAATCTCGTATATGTGGAGTCACTTTTAACTTCCCATGGCAACTTTGTAACCTGCACCCATAAAGACTATCAGATTCCCCATGTGCTTTAAAAACTCAATAGCTTATTTGATATATCTTAATCCAAGATCAGTGCATTGAGACGTCACTAACCAATCTAGATCAGCATCTTCTCCAATAGCAAAGGAAATAACTCCAACAGAGCTTATAAAGTATAAAACACCGTGGGCACAGTAAGTCTTGCTATCTTCCATACCCATTCATGTTTACTGCAGATATTCGTACTGTCTGTTTTCCCAGACACTTTTTTGAAATTGCCCTTCAGAAGGTGTGAAACATTGTTCCTGGCGCTGTCTTTATGTTTCAGATCTGTAGGATGCCTTTAGCTGATGCTGTATATGAATGGAAGATGAAGGGGATAGCAAGTATCTTAGTAACACTTTTTATTTTTTTTTAAAAAGAAGTGCTGTTACTGTTACTAGTTGCAGGTTGTTGTCCAGTCATTCCATCACTTCCAACTGCTTGCAACCTAATGGACATAATATCACCCAGTTGTCTGCCAATAACTGCTTCTCTGGATTGTTGCAAGTTCATTCCTCAGTAAAAATGTCTAACCATCTTGCATTTGATTTTGTTTGTAAGCATCAGAGTCTTCCCCAATGGTTCTTATCTTTTATTATATGTCCCAAATGTCTTGGCTTTAGCTTTGTTATTGGCATATCCAGTGAGGAGTTTCGTTTTATTTCAGTAATAGTGAATGATTTGTTTGTCTTGTGTTCCACGCTATTCTCAACAATCTTCTTCAGAGCCACAACTCAAAGTCATCCATTTTTCATTGTTCAGCCTTTCTGATGGTCCAGCTTCCACAGCTATATGTTACAACTGGGAAAATCATAGTGTTGAGAAATATAAATCTATTGTCAGTGTAGTGTCTCTGCAGTTCAACATTTTGTCTAGATTTGTCACAGCCTTTTCCCTCAAGTAGCAGATGCATCATTATTTCATGGATACAGTCATTTGAACATTTGAGCCCAGAAAGATAAAATCTGTTTATACTTCATCTTCTCCATCTAGTTCAGTGATAGTAAACTTACAACATGGGTATCAAAGGTAATACTCCATAACATTTTGGGCAATATGCCCATGTTTACTAACATGGTCCTAAATAGGGGATGAGAAAATCTGTTGTTTCAGATACTCTTGTGTGTGTGTGTGTCTGTTGGGGGCAGGGGACATGTCAAAAAATATCTGAATTTTTGATATGCTGAGCACAAAAGGTTCGCTATCACTAAAATAGTTGCATAACGTTGGCATTGCCTATTAATCTATCTTTCAAATATTCATCAGCAGATTTTATTTTGTGCTCACTTTCATTTACAGCAAGATATTTCTTAAGTCTTTCAGACCTCCATGCAATGAAGTAATACTATCAGCATTTCTGAGTTTGTTTACATTATATGAGTCAATTTTAATTTTGTTTTCTATTTCTTTTAAGCATTTTCCATTATACATATTCTTCATATAACATAACTAAATAAGGTGACAGTATTCGGCCTTGAAACACTGCCAGTTCTGGTCCATTTATTTGCTCTTCATTCCACCTGAATTTACTTCTTGATCTTTGCCTAACTACTTCAAAAGACAGATACAGTAATCCGGTATACTTAAAAAGCTAACCATAATTTGTTGTAATCTACACAGTCAAGAGCCTTACATGATCAATAAAGCAAACTCTATTGCATTTTTGAAATGTATTACCTTTCCCAATTATCCATTGGAATAAACAAAATGGATGCATCCATCTCTTCTGAATTCTAGTCATGCACCTACCAATCCTTGTTCCATCTATTATTGAAACATGGGTTGCAAAATATTGAGCATTATGTTTCTAGCATGGGATATAAGTGCAACTGTTGTTTACAATTTCCATATATACCTTGACTGTGTTTTTTACAAGTGCAAACACTACTTTAACTATAACTGTTTGCAAGCTTTTAACAATTATGCTGGTATTCCATATGCTCTTGAAATTTTGCTAGGCCACTATAGCACTGTGTGTGTGTATCTTTATAAATCTATAGTAGTCTCTCTTCCTTTTCATTATCAGCAAAAATAAGTTACACACACGTACACACACACACTCATCTATTTTTGGATCACTGTTGTCCGCTTCCTCCATTTAAGCATGACTCAGTTTCTTTATATTCTCTAGTACAATTTGTCTTTTCTGTTATTGATTGTGCACATTTTTACATTAAAAAAACCCCTCTTGATTTTCGTAATGTTCTTAAAGAAAAGTCATGCCTTTTCTATTCAACTGTTGTCCTCAGTTTCTTTGCACTGAAATTCAATTATTCAGGTTCGACTAGAGTGGCTAATGCTGGATCCTCAATAGAAATACCCACTTTAACACATGTTTTGAAAATCCCTAAGGTCTAATCAAGGCCAGCAAAATTACCGTTTTTTCCGTACCATTTTGCCAGCCATTTCCCATCTTTTTTTAGCTTGAGGTTTCAGAGAATATATGAATATAAAATGCGGATCTTACTTTCTCCAAAGCTTGCATGGCCTGCTGTGAAAGAAGACTGTGTCCTTGGATGCAAGGCCCTTTAGCAACTGAGTCTGCTAGCCTATAACTTCTCACTGACTGTAAATTTCAGTGAACCCAAACTACCAACTTCTGAAGGAAGTGGTTTGAATTATTCTGTAAGACTACAACAGAGGTTGCCTTCCTATATCACCGGGAAAGGCCCGTCTACTTCTATATTTTTAAACCTTTTGATTCTAGCAGAGATCACCCACTTACCCAGGAAGAATCGCCTGGGGGAGTACCCAGAACACTGTTTCTATATATGTATAATCCCCAGCATCAGGATTGCTATGTAGGAGGAAAGTGTTAAAAAAAATAAATACATTCAAGTTATTAATCTGCAGTCTTGAAAAGAAAAGCAACCCCCTTTGGGTACCTTAAGGGAGGAGGCCAAGAGAACAACAGTTAATTAAAACTCAGGCAAATGGAAGCTTTTTATAGCTACCTCCTTCCATAAATCACCTGCTTCCTGTGTTTGGGAGGCTGCCAGTTTCAAATCCAAGAAATTGTTGGCATTGTGAGAATCAGAAAAGGCATATTTTATAACTCTCAGAACTACCTGGAACTTTACTGGCAATACTATTTTAATTACTATGCCAATGCAGTTGAATGGCTGGGGGGGCGGCGGGCGGGGAGAAGCATTATTGTACCATATGACAATTTCAAAACATTATAGTGACAATTCCTGAATTTTGAATCTATACAAGAACACTTCTATGACTCATTTTATTGTTAAGAAAAAAAGAAAGCAATCTTTTTACTTGTCTATTTTGAGAAAAATGGAAAATTCTATCTCTACTCTACTTATAGGAATTATTGCTTGATTCATTGCTTGATTCATTTCTATATCTTTTTTAAAAAAATGTACATTTAAAAAAATGAAATCACCAATTCATTGTATCTTACAGAAATAATTGAAAAGACAGACACAGTACAACAAACAATACGAAACCATAAAACCTTAAGGTAAAATTTATAAACAATAAAACACAGTAAACAATGTAACACTAAAAGTCCACAATAGCCAACAATAGTGAATCCATGGAAACAGCCTAATAGCATACATTAGATTAATAACTATGCCCCAACTCTAAAGAGCACTATTATAACATTACACAAACACAACAGCAATCTTCCAATTATCTGCAAGACAGCCCTATCCTATCAAAGGATCCATTTTCACTGCTTTCCAGCAGGCCATTGCAATGACCTAGCATCCAAAGGGAGGCTGGACTATTGGGTCAGGGTCATGATGGAGAACATTGTTCCCCAGTTTATCCATCTCTTTAATTCACAGAAATGGCTGAGCTGAAACCTCTATAGATTACATTCACTAGTCATTTCCTATCCTGGGTAGTCTCATCACTAATTAAGCTGGAGAAAGCGACAAAGGGAAAAAAAATGAATGAGATGGGGAGGAATACAAATAGGGCTACCAAAATAATGTAATGATCTGGACAGTAATCACAGATTTAAATTGATTTTGAATATTTACAGAGCAGTCTAGTTTAGTCTTGTTAGAAGGAGCAAGCGGAGTATTCATAGCTGGTTTTTGTGCTCAAATTGCTATGTACGGACATACGTAATGATTATTTGCATAGCCACTGCTGATTGGCTGATCTACTGGTGGGAGAAATAAACTGTCAGTGGCTAGCAAGCTTCAGGGAAGCTTTTAAAGGCGGCTTCCCTTCAGCCTGCCAGATGTCCGTATTAGCTCCATCTAATAGATGCTGAACTGTTCCTGTGACTTGCCTCTTCATTTACGCGTTAATCTAACGCAAATGCCTATCCTAACAATGAGGAGGGATTGAGCATGGAGATAGCCTGAAACCATTGTGCAGCCTCAAAACGACTATGACCAACCTTAAAGAAAGAGAGTTTATTCAAACAATTTATCTGCCTTGTGATAAAAAGAAAGAAAGAAAGAGAAAGAGAGAGAGAGAGAAAGAAAAAGAAAGAAAGAAAGAAAGAAATCAAGCCCAGAAGACTATATGAGACAACTTTACCTGGATATGATGGCAGCAACTAGCTTCTCTGTCTCTCTGTCTCTTTGTGTGTCTCTGTTTCTCTCTCTTTCCTTCTCTCTCTCCCTCCTTCCCACCTCTTTCTCACTCCTTCTCTCTTTCTCTCTCTTTTGTGGTTACTGTGTCACCTAGCAACCATTTTGCTGGAACCAGTTGCAGTCACTGCTGTAATAAAATAGGCAGAAGCATCTTTTTAACCATAACCATTTATTTTGCTTTTTCAACAAACATACATCCCTTGCCACATAAAATCCAGCACGCGTTACATTTCTAACACATTTGCATTTGTAAAACATTTTCCATCCATTTTTCCATATTTCTTTAACTTCGACTAAGATTTACACATGAATTCTGTTTTTTAAATTTAATTCCCTTTTCCATGTCAAAGAAAACAAAATGTTGGCCTTTGATTAATTTTCAGTATTAATTCATACTACTTATGGCATCATGCAATTCATTTAATGTCCACTGCACTTCTTTCAGGTTCCTAGCCAAGGATACAGCATTACTCTCAATGAACACATCTCTAACATCACTCGAGCATTCCTTAAACATTGACCCTTAAATATATTAAACAACCAAGGGGTAAACACAATTACATGTCCTACTAGCTGATCAGTGTTGAGCCATTCACTAAGCTTATCATTTATTCTTGTGCATACTTTACTTCAGTTATTGCCGCTCTCTTTGTATTCAACAAATTCATTTATTTCATGTTATGTCATTGGCAAGAGTTAGCACTCAAAAATGCCATCTAATCACCATTACTTTTGTAGTGGGAGAAAGATGGAGTTACTCCTTTTATGGAAGAATATGATCTATATAGTACAATGATACATTGATATGTATTATAGAGATTTAGAGGGCTATTTTGATCTAATGGTTAAGGCATCGACAAATTACCAGGAGACTGTGAGTGTTAGTCCTATCTTAGGCACAGGAGTCAGCTGGGTAACTGTGTGCCAATCACTCTGTCTCACCTCAACTCACTTCATTGGATTGTTGTTGCTGGGGAAATAGGAAGAGGAAGGAATATTAGGTATGTCTGTCACTAGTAATTATAAAAATAGTAAAGGTGAGATAAATATAAATAGAAATGTGCTAAACAGAAATTCAGAACACATTGTTAGGTCTGTGGAGATTCTTATCATTCAAGTGAAGATTGTTCCAAAAGTGCTTTTCAAAAGGCAACTATTGAAAAATGCCCATGTTACACCAACACTCCACAGTCTGCATTGGTTGCTGATCAGTTTCCGGTCACAATTCAAAGTGTTGGTTATGACCTATAAAGCCCTTCATGGCACTGGACCAGATTATCTCAGGGACCGCCTTCCGCTGCATGAATCCCAGAAACCAGTTAGGTCCCACAGAGTGGGTCTTCTCCGGGTCCCCTCAACCAAACAATGTCGCTTGGCGGGACCCAGAGGAAGAGCCTTCTCTGTGGCAGCCCCGGCCCTCTGGAACCAACTCCCCCCAGAGATTAGAATTGCCCCACCCTCCTTGCCTTTTGAAAGCTGCTTAAAACCTACCTCTGCCGCTAGGCATGGGGGAACTGAGATACACTTCCCCTAGGTCTTTACAATTTTATGCATGGTATGTCTGTATGTATGATTGGTTTTTATATAATGGGTTTTTAACTGTTTTTAGTATTGGATTTTGTTATATACTGTTTTATTGCTGTTGTTAGCTGCCCCAAGTCTGCGGAGAGGAGTGGCATACAAATCCAATAAATTAAAAAAATAAATAAAAAATAAAAACTATTATTATTATTATTATTTATTAGATTTGTATGCCACCCCTCTCTGAAGACTCGGAGTGGCTCACAACAACAAAACACAGTACAAATCCATTGATTAAAAAACCTATTTAAAACCCTTAATATAAAAACAGTCATGCAATCCAGACAAACCATACATAAAGCGGAAACGGCCTGAGGAAAACAATTTCCCCATGCCTGACGGCAGAGGTGGGTTGTAAGGAGTTTGCAAAAGGCAATGAGGGTGGGGGCAATCCTAATCTCTGGGGGGGGGGTTAATTCCAGAAGGTCGGGGCCGCCACAGAGAAGGCTCTTTCCCTGGGTCCTGCCAGACGACATTGTTTTGTCGACTGGACCCGGAGAAGGCCAACTCTGTGGGACCTAACTGGTCGCTGGGATTCAACTGGATTTTGTTGATTTTTTCCCCTTGAAAATGTTTTGCTTCCCATCCTAGAAGCTTCTTAAGTTCTTAAGTCAGTCAGAACTGAAGAAACTTCTTGGATGAGAAGTGAAACCTTTACGTAAAAACAAAAAAACAAACAACCCAACAAAATCCAGTTGCCTTTTGAAAAGCACCTCTGGGACAATATATTGTTATATGAATCATGAGTGACTAGTTGGCCAAAGTTTTTTAATAGATTGGCCAAATGTATTGTAGTGGCTACTTCTTTAAGATAACTTTAATAAATATTTGTGGAGCAGCTTTCATCCACTAAAAAATAAGGCTCTGTAAATCTTTGTTTAGTGTGATGAAGGTTTGAGTGAAGCATACCCTTGAAGTTTCTTATAACTTCTTCTTAAGCGCACCACTGTGCCTACCGTCCCTGTCCTATTGTCTTCTTTTGTTACTTTTTATCATTACTTATTTGTACAAATTATCGCCCTATAATTGTTTGACAAAATAAATAAATAAAGTAAAATAAACAGCATTGGCCAAAGTATCTGCAGGCTGAACAATTTTGGTGAATGCTGAAGAAGTCCACACAACATGAAGGATAGCTATCTAGTGCTGAAACCTCCTTATAGTATGTTGAAAGTTTTCTGGAAAGGGCAGTTTCAGCTAGAGGGACATACAATATGCAAAAAGGTAGGATTTCAGTCATGCAATGAAGACTGCCATTTTTTAGCCTTCCAGATCCTTTTGTTTCCAGTATATGTTGAAGAATCCAATGTGTGCCCAAACCACTTGATGCTGGAGAAAGACTTTGGCAGGCATGAGGATTCAGCATCATTGTCCAAAGTAGTTTGTCTCTTTGAATCCTATATGTAGGTCTGATAGCCTCATTGAAGTATTTGTACTTCCATTTATATAGGGCAGCTGATGAATTTGTTCACTTTTAGTGATGAAATATGGTCATGGTGGCTAGGGGTTGCATTGAAATAGGTTCTGTAGAACAGAAATATTTTAGGTTTTAGGTATTTTATGCTTCATGGTCAAATATAAACCAATATAGAATGGAAAACCTGTACACATGCATGTATGTAGCACTTTATATGGAGGGATATAGATAAAACAGGTAGAGGATGGATGGATGGATGGATAGATGGATGGATAGATGGATAGATGGATAGACGGATAGACGGATAGACGGATAGACGGATAGACGGATAGACGGATAGACGGATAGACGGATAGACGGATAGACGGATAGACGGATAGACGGATAGACGGATAGACGGATAGACGGATAGACGGATAGACGGATAGACGGATAGACGGATAGACGGATAGACGGATAGACGGATAGACGGATAGACGGATAGGCGGATAGACGGATAGGCGGATAGACGGATAGGCGGACAGACAGACAGACAGACAGACAGATAGACAGTGTTAGTATTGTGTTTTCTAGTTGAATAACCTTAATAAAATTTATAACCATCATAATGATGATTAATGGGAGGCATTACTCCTTCATACTTCTTATCATTTCTATCTATTCTTTACATAGGTGAGTGCATGTCACAAACCTTTCCTTCCATTTTTCTCTCTATTGACACCAGAGCTTCAACTTCAGGGAAGTTTGGATTAGAATCCTTTAACAAAGAAGGAAGGGTGACAAAATTGACTTTCCTTGTGTTACAAAGTGCCAAACTCTGCATTTCATAGCTCTGACGCATTCTTAATGTTTTTGCGCAACCAGTACACTGGTATCAGCGCCTAGTTATCCACTTCTTTAACAGACCAGAATAAATGAGATGTATGACAAACGAGTGCAGTGTGGAATGCTCTTTTTCTCCCTCCTGATTGACTGTTTCTTGCTGACACAGCTGGTGCAGTTATTTAATTATCAGAAGAGCCAAATACTATATTTATATCTCTTCTGTGTTGTTGCTTTTTTAGTGCTGTTCAATGATATTCTCTAATTATCAAACTATGTGAACAGCTTTCCAAGGTCTCAAGGACCTTCTGATTAACAAGATGGCACTTTCCTCCTTGCCTCAGCAAAATTCATTTTGATTCTCTTTCAGCAGAATGTCATAATGTCACACTACAGGAAGATTTCCCAGAAATCATCTGTTTTGGCCAACATCCTCAAAAAGGCTGCTTCATGCTCAGGTTAAAACGGGAGTGAAACTAAGTGAATAAAAGCATTGATTTATTCTGTTGAAGGGCAAAAAAAAAACACCACATGTCAGCTACTTTTGTTCGCATAATTATCAATGTAAGCTTGATGACTATAATGACAAGTAATGACTCTGCATGTGCGAAGGTGGTAATTATTTCCCATATTGAATTTATTGGTCACATTTTATCCCCAGGGAACTGATCGGTTTCCTGAAATTAGTTTAGACATTGTAGTTTAGACGTTTTCCCCCTTCTACAAAATATTATGTGGATAAGAGAGATATGGCAGATTAGTGTCACTGATAGGACATGGGTCAGTAATATCCCTGTTACATATTATATGGTTAGGGGATGACACTTACCTTCATTTTGATTATATTCACTGATTCACTACTATACAGAACACCATAAATTAGTTCTTAGACAAACTCATTGACCCTTATAGGAAGAACTCAAAGCCATAAAATAGCCTTTAGGAACCAACTCCTATATTTTCTGACAGTTGACAATGCTAACTGGAGAAGAGAAGGCCCAAAGGCAGGGAAAGGTTGGAATTTAGTCATGTTTGTATAATACTTTGGCTGCTTGATTTATTAAAGCCAGTCACTATACATCTGAGATGGTAAAGAAAGGCCTTTTTGAAACAAAGCAAATTGCGTACATCATTCCATTAGAATCAGTGTTTCCCAACCTTAGCAACTTAAAGATATATTGACTTCAACTCCCAGAATTCTGGAAGTTGAAGTCCAGATATCTTCAAGTTGCCAAGGTTGGGAAAGACTGCATTAGATTTAACCATCACATCTTCTTTCCAGGGAACAGCTTCTCAGAGGATAATACATATTTAGTACAGAAGAAGAATAGAGAACCAAGCATAGCAAATTCCTAACATTCCAAACCTGATTTCATGTATTCTCCACTACCGCTATCATCTCATACAGTTCAGGCAATAGATTGGTCATTTCATGTGGCTTATAGGGCTTGGTTTTTAATTTTTATTTATTTATTTACATCCCATGTTTATTCCTCCCATAAATGACTGTAGGACTGTAACTTTGTTTCCTGTGTTTATTACAATTTATATTGACTGGTTCGTAATATGATTTGATTGCTTATTTGTACCCGGACTATAATTAAGTATTGTGCCTTATGATTCTTGACGAACTTATCTTTTCTTTTATGTACACTGAGAGCATATTCACCAAGACAAATTCCTTGTGTGTCCAATCAATTGGGCAATAAAATTCTCTTCTCTTCTCTTCTCTTCTATGCCATGCCACGCCACGCCATGCCACGTCACGCCATTCACAACAACAACTCTGTGAGGTGGGTTAGGCTGGGAGAGGATGATGGTGCCAGAGTTTTCTGGTTTCTAATCTGGTGCCTTAACCACTAGACCAAACTGACTCTTTCTTATATCTAGAAAACTAGTAAAGTGAAAGATAATTTATTCTAATTCTGGAAGCTTGTTTTCTTCATTATTGAACCAAGTGGTTTGTAGTTTTTAAAAAGATTGCATTTTACTCCTTTGACAAGTGATAAAGTGAAAAAGATGACCCAACAATTCAAATTAGCAGTAAGACCAATTAAAAACATGCTAATTTTTGCACTTTGCAACTATCTATTGATTCTTATTCAGGTCATTTTGATTCTCTAAATATATTCTCTATTAGTTATTATTGTTTCTCTGCTGGCTTCTGAAACCATAATACTTTCAATCCAATAGCAGCAGAGTTTCTATTTACCCAGAGTTAAATCTTAATTATTTAGCATAGTATTGATATTCCCTCTCAGCCCACTAACCCCAGAAGCTGATATTATCACAGATGGAACTGAAATGATGAGAATAGCTACAGGACAATTTTACAATTAAAAGTTTGAAGAATAAGCATCTATTTTTCAAGATGTTAATTTATTTATTTTCAGTAACAAAAGCAAATCCTAGTTGTTGGAATTGTAGAACTGTACATTCCCACTAACTCAGCAATAGGATGAAAGCATAAATCTGTTTTCTGAACCAAAATATATCCCTCCATTCTTAGATACCCACCCTATTATTTTCTTTTAGGAAAATTAAATTGATGTAAAATGTAGAAAAGGCAAAATAAATAGTCAGCCAAAGAAAGTAATGGCATGAGTTGGGAAAGGGAAACCATGCTTACTTCTATTACATTTACTATATACAGTTCTTTCATTCATTGCCTTTTATTTTTAAACTTCTCATGTCCCTCTTTTTGAGAATTCCCATGAGTTGCATCCTACCTGTTTCCCCAAATGTAATACTTGATCTCATAATAATTTTTGCTCCAAAAGACGCATTAGGGATTATTTTCCAGTTAGGTCTTATTTTCAGGGAATTACCACTCTCTGGATGTCAGTCTCTTAACTGGGGCTTATTTTGGGGGTAGGGTTTATATTATGAACATTCTAAAAAATCACGCTAGGGCATATTTTTCCGGTTGGGTCTTATTTTGGGGAAAACATTGTACTGTACTAAGCATCTGTTTCTCTTCCATTCAGCCCATTCACACTTATGTCTTGTGATTTGTTCCACATTCCTTGATCAAACCACCTCAAAGTATTTTCATAATGATCATTCCCTTTTGTATTCAAGCCATATTTATGAAACCTTATTCATCTTTGACTTGACCTTTCCTTGTTTTCTCACACACCTATTTTAAGTACAGATAGCTCTTGACTTATAACAGTTCATTTAGTGACCATTCAAAGTTAAAATCACACTGAAAAATGTGACTTATGATTGTTTTTCACAGTTACGACCTTGCAGCATCCCCATGGACATGTGATCAAAATTCAAAGGCTTGGCAACTGGTTCTTATTTATGACCGCTGCTATGCTCCAAGATCGAGTGATCATTTTTGTGACATTATCACAAGGAAAGGCAGTGGGGAAGCCAGATTCATTTAACAACTGGGTTACTAACTTATCAACTGCAGTCATTCATTTAACAACGGTGTCAAGAAAGGTTATAAAATGGGGCAAAATTCACTTAACAAATGTCTCACTTAACAGCAGAACTTTGGGGCTCAATTGTGGTTATAAGTCAAGGACTACCTGCACCTCACTTACACTGCATTCAACTTACATTTCTATCGCTTTATGTATCCAGTTTTCATTTTCATATAATAAAGCAGGCAATATAACAAGGCATTCTATATAACAGTGATGGTGAACCTTTTTCAGCTCAGGTGCCAAAGGGATGCATGTGTGTGCGTTAGAGTGCATGTGCCCACACCCATAATCCAATGCCCCGAGCATGCACACAACCTCCTGCACCACCTCCCTTGCACATGTGCACAGGCCTCACTGAAGCATATGGATTTCCAGTAGGTACTTTGAGCTGTTTTTTGCTCTCCCCAGGGTTCAGGAAAGCCTCCTGAAGCCTTGGAATGGCAAAAAATGGTCCAACAGGTCAATTGGAAATTCAGAAATGAAAGGAAGTGGAGCTACCCTACTACTTACCTTCAGATAGTTGCAACCAGGCCTTGCACATCTTGGCCCATTTCTTCTGCAGCCAGGAAGGCTTTCCTGAAGGTTTGTGCAGCCAATAACAGTTGTGGATCGATCTGGAGCTCTGTTATCAGCTGCAGAGGCCTTTCCTAAAGGCCTTTCCTGAAGGTCTCCCTAACCGATAACAGAGCTCCAGATCGATCCAGAGCTCTGTTATCGGCTACACAGGCATTAAGGAAAGCCTTCTCAGCTGCAGAAGAAATGGGCCAAGATGTGAGAAACCTGGCTGCAATTGTCCAAAGTCAAAGAAGTTCCTGAAGACCACTGACAGTGAAAAAGAAGCCAAGAGTGAGCACATAAGTGAACTTCCAGTTGGTCTGTTGGGCCATTTTCATGGGGAAAGTGAAAACGACTGAAAAGAAAGCTGAAAATCAGCTGGCCAGTGCATGCATGCATACTGGAGCAATTCTTCATGTGACCTCAGATATGGCTCCACGTGCCATAGGTTCGCAATCACTTCCATATAACCAGTGAAGGGCTACAAAAAATTTTACTACCACACTGTGGGCGTGGCTTATTCAGGACATCCTGCATTTTCTTTCAACATCTTTCAGAGCAAATTGGGTGCTCTGGGGTGGAGCTCCATTTTCGCTACCCCACTGCATCCCCCCTCCCCGTCCAGGCAGTAGCCCACCCCTTCAGAGCTGAAGTAGTTAGTTGAAACTGCTGCTAAAATGGATGTCAAGGAGGTAGTGAACACTTTTTCTCTCATAGGTTAGGTAAATATATTTTATTTGGAATTATTTAGGTCATATGATTTGGGGTGGCAGGTCACATCTGGCCTGCAGGCTACTGGTGGCTGACTCCTGCTTTAACTGAACAAATATAGATGAACTTTCTTTCTCACATTTATACACACTTAATGATTCTCAGCTCCCCTCTGTCTTCAACTAAAAGATCATGAAGCAAATAATTTCACCACTTTTATTTTTAATTATGTTCATTCTGTTGGAGGCTCCATGCATAACCTTCTTTATTCACTTCCTAATCAATATTTTCTTTACCAATATTATTTTATGCTTTGTCAAAATTGCTCTGCATTTTTGCTGCATCTTCTGACCTTAACTCTTCTTTGTTCCCTTAGAAAAATATACATGCAAAGAACATAGTCTGTTTATAAACGTTGTACATTTTTCTCACCTTCATTTATTTTCTTAACACTTAATTATTTTCCTTTACCCATTTGTCTTTATTTACAACCTGCTCCACTTCATAACTCCAATTATCTTTTTTCATCCTTACAATAACTTCCCCCCCACTCTGTTTCAAGCATATTCCCCATCTTCTCTTTTTACTGTATATCCATTTTCCCTTAATTCCGGTAGGAGATTATTTAGGATTATATTAATTTGTCTGTCATGTATACATATGAACAGATATATGATTAAATCGAGTCTTTGAAAATAACAGTCCTTTTTCTAGATAGATAAGATTTGTCACCAAAGCTTTACCATTGTCCTTCATTTGTGCGTCTCTGAAAAGCGACCGGTTAAGTCCCATGGATTTGGCCTTCTCTGGGTCCCGTCGACGAAACAATGTGGTCTGGCAGGACCCAGGCAAAGAGCCTTCTCTGTGGTGGCCCCATCCATCTGGAATCAACTGCCCCCAGAGATTAGGATTGCCCCCACCCTCCTTGCCTTTTGCAAACTCCTTACAACCCACCTCTGCCGTCTGGCATGGGGAAATTGATTCCCCAATTATGGCCCGTTTCCATTTTATGTATGGTTTGTCTTAGATGTATGACTGTTTTTTATATTAAGGGTTTTAAATTGTCTTTTAATCATTGGATTTGTACTATTCTGTTGTTGTGAGCCGCTCCGAGTCTTCGGAGAGGGGCGGCATATAAGTAAGTAAGTAAGTAAGTAAGTAAGTAAGTAAGTAAGTAAGTAAGTAAGTAAGTAAGTAAGTAAACAAACAAACAAACAAACAAACAAACAAACAAACAAACAAACAAACAAGTTCATGAAAATCCCTCCCTCACTTTGGGTGCATTTACGTATCACTATGTTTCAAAAGGACTTTGGGCACAAAACTACATTATATCAATCCAGTTCTGAGAAGATATGACGTCCATGAATTTAGGATTGTAACAGATACCTTTTACTTAAGAATGTCTTTAAGATTATTTTGATTGTTTAACATGGAGATAGTTGGTATATAAATTTAATATAGTATATTTACAAAACTATATTATACCAATTCACTTCTAAGAAGATAAGTGGTCAATGAATTTAGGATTCCTTTTTACCTAGGAATGCCTTTAAAACTATTTACCTTATTTAACATGGAACATATTGCCTCAAGTTGTGAGATGGGTAGCATATAAATTTAATAAATAAAAGATATATCAGTCATATAAAATATGGAAAAAAATACTTCTAAGAATTCTCCATCTTCACTCAAATGTAACATCAAGCTATTTCTCTTTATCACTTCAGTTCTCTAAGTAAATCAACAAGGACCCAATTTTCTAACCCTTCATTTTCAAGAAATGTTGTCCAGCTCAAAGTGAATTCTTTATATTAAATGTCAGTTTTACATTCCCAGATGACTGCATTTCTCAAATTAATCTGAGAATTAATCTAAAAGATAATTGCATTATAAAAACAGGTTTCTGAATTTGTGGTATCAAGAGAATGAGATCGGCCAAAGCTATTGGAAATGTTTGTGGTTTATAGCACCACAAATTTTAAACCTCCTGTTTTATTGTCATTGTCATGAGAATCTATGCCTTTTATTTATTTATTTTAAAAAAACCAATGTATTTGTATTTTCTAGTTTGACTATTCATGTTTTGAAGGGCTAAAGTTATGAATTATTGTTGGAACTGATTAGAAAGTAAAGTCCAATCTCATCTTGTTATCTATCTATCTATCTATCTATCTATCTATCTATCTATCTATCTATCTATCTATCTATCTATCTATCTATCTACCTAACTACCTAACTACCTACCTACCTACCTACCTACCTACCTACCTACCTACCTACTTGCAAAGATAATGAAAAAAATAGAAAAGTGTTATTGGAAAAAATTAGATAGATAGATAGATAGATAGATAGATAGGTAGGTAGGTAGGTAGGTAGGTAGGTATGTAGGTAGGTAGGTAGGTAGCCTACCTACCTATCTATCTAATTTTTTCCAATAACACTTTTCTATTTTTTTCATTATCTTTGTAAGTATCAGCAAATACATATATACCTATATCAATAAACTGTATAACAATTGCAATTATATCAATTAACATTTTTCTGGTATACACTGTAACTCTTTCACTCATAATTAAATCAGAATATTAAATTAAAAATGAATTATAGCAATGAAGCAAATTTGTAACTCTTGAAGCAACCAGCTGAACCAGCTGATCCCAAAATATTTCATATCTCTAAAGATCTGATAGCTTTGTGGGGTGGTGGGTTTTTTGTTTTTTTTTTGCAACTTCTGGGGTGATGCCATCTGAAATGCAATCTTGCATATATGAAGAATGCTGACTGCAGAGGTGAATGGTGTGAACGTTACACTGACAGGAGTAATTTGCCAATGATTTTTATCCCCTCCTTAGACAGTCTGCCTGTCTGAACTTCTCAAGGGTGGTAAGTATGCCATTGATGTGGACTTCATTTACTTTCTCTGCTTTCACTCCTTGCTTATCTGTTTCTTAACTGTGGATAGCCATAAGCCTTACCTTTAAGGCAGGGTGGCTAGTCCCTGGGCTGAGCTGGTGCACAATTTGGGGGTTCTCTTGGACTCACAGCTTCTGCTCAAGAAGCAGGTGACAGCAATAACTGTGGGGAGTGGGGGAAGCGACTTTGCACAGATTCATCAAGTGAGCCAGTTGTGCCCTTTCCTGGATTGGGAGGCCTTGGCTTGGTCACCTCCTTTCTGGATGACTTCTTGGGGCTGCTCTTAAAGACCACTTGGAAACATCAACTGTTTCAGAATGCAGAAGCCTGCAGAATAATCGGGCCCCTAAGGTTTCTCCTTTTAGCACTTCTGCTGTAATGGAGGCTTTGGATTCTGAATCTTAGGATGATGGGGAATGTCTTTGGAAGATGAGTAATTGGTGCCATTTGAACAGCCAATTGAGCAGGTAAAGGAGATAGGGATGGCCAGTAAACAGAGGAAAAGGTGGCCACCATTACACAATGAGGAAGATGAACTGCCACTGTCTCCCTGTGCAAGGGCACAGAGCAGAGCATAGGGAAGAGCAGTGTAGGTCAGCAATGCTTCTCATGAGGAGGCAGCTCCACCTTCCCTAATGAGACACATCAGGCTGTTCTTTCTGAAGAGGAGCTTGGAGTTAGGGTTGTTGTCAGAAACAGCCATCAGTTACTCTGACTCTTTGTGCCTTGCCTTACTTGCCTTGCCTCGTTTCGCTTTGCCTTGTCTCGCCTCATCTCACTTTGTCTATTTGCCTCATGATTTTGGAAACTGAGTTTTCAACAACCTCATGCCTTGCAATCCAGAACTCTTTGGTTTCTTGTATGCCTGACTCTGTGGACTTGGAATTCTTTATACAAAATGCAAGACTGTGGGAGTTTGTTACTTTTTGTGCATTGGCATATGGCTTTTTTTTACCTGCTACATATAAAGGTTTGCAGCTGCCTTTTGAATGTGCATAAGTGCTTGGCCCGAGACAGGACAGATGTACTGGCTTCCAGTTTCTTCACTTTCAAAGCCCTATATGCAGGGCTGCTTTCACTTAGGGCATCTACCTCTTATACCAGGTCAGATAGGCTGGATACACTCCTATTCCCTTCCCATCAAATATTGCCATTTGATGGGAGCTAGGAAATGTGCATTTTCTGTGGCGAGCCCTGTCCTGTGTGTATGTATGTGTGTGTGTATGTATGTATATATGTATGAGGCCAAAATAAGGCCGTAATAGATCTATCCTAGTCTCCCTTATTTTTCAAATTCAGCAAAAAAAACATGTGACACATATAGATAGAATTGCCGGCTATCAATAAAATTAACTGCCTTGGAAATGGCCCTGGCTGTTGGGCCAAGAGGCAAATAAGGAGCTGTGATGTTCCTTCAATACACCAGGGTGATTCGACACAAAAAATATGTAACCCTTCACTGGTGCAGAGCTGAAGGGATTGGATACTGTAGCCTAGAGGTTAATTCTCTGCCTTACAAGGCAAAGGTTGCAGGTTCAAGTCCCAGTGAGGGTATGGCTAGCTGATGAGGCCAAAATAAGGCCGAAATAGATCTATCCTAGTCTCCCTTAATTTTCAAATTCAGAAAAAATAACATGTGACATATTATTTTGGGAGCCATCTAGAGTTGATTAAAAGATGGGTGTCTTTATAAATGTTCTAAATAAATGAATAAACAAAGAAGCTTGATTCTGCTCTGATTCTGGACTAATCAGTTCCCAATTGAACTGAGAATTCAATTGAGGGATCAGTGCTGGGAATACATGGTGACGATATGCTATGTGCAGTGAAGGGCTGCAAATTCTTTTACTACCACACTGTGGACATGGCTTATTTTCTTAGTGTGGCGTGTCGGCCATGTGACCGGGTGGGATTGGCTTGACGATCATATAATCAGGGGGTGGCTTAAAGGTCATGTGACTGGCTTAAAGGTGGCCAACTTGACTGTCACTCATGTCAAGGGTTTGGGTTAGGGTATCTCTTGCTTCAAAGAGATACAATTTCCCTATCCATTTACTATTACTGAACATCCAAAATATACTATTTAATTCTATGTATATATGCCATATGTGTACATACATATTACACACAGACACACAAAAATATACATTATCTACTATATAAAATGTATGCGTATGTACACACACACACACAAACAAACACATAGCTCTTCTAAAATTATACACATTCAACCTCATTTACTGTGATAGGAAAACCATACCCAGAGCCCAGAAGGGAAAAAAAGAAAAAAAAATCATTTTTTTTCTACTGGTTCTGCGTACCTGACCCTACCCATAGTATTCTATCACTGGCTATGTGAAGCACATTTATTTCCTCACTAACTGTGTACCGCATCCAGCTAATCTCCTGAAGGTTACTTTTTTTCTTCTCTCTATCTGCATTTTTATAAGAGCCACTTTTGAATCGCTTTTGAATGGTTCCCTCCTCCCTCCAGAATACCTGGCCTCCCAAGATATAGAGTGCCCTTAACTTCTTGGCATTTAATATAGTGTTCTGCAAGGTTTGGGACACTGAGCTTTAGTTAATTAGTATTTCGGAGAGGGGAGGAGGTTGTTGGGGTTTTTTATTTCTTGTTGTATTGGTAAATCCAGGAAGCAGGCAGTATATAGAATAATGTATACATGTATAAATGTCCTGCCAGAAGAGATCAGAATTTGCCAAAGTACTCTGTTTATCTTGGCATCCTATTGATCCAAGAAGGGAGGAACAGAGGGAGGAAGGGGCTCTTTGCAGGTGGGATACAACTTGCCATACAGCTTTCTCAACTCTCCTAGCATTTGGGAGGTCCTCTGATGTGAGACAACAAAGCCCATGTTCCCACAAAAGCTAGCTATTGTTATTGCTGTGCCAAGCTGGCACCCCCAAGTAGAAAAGTCTAGTGTTAGTTTTTGAATCATGTTTGAAAATTGTTATTTTTAAATTTGGGATGGAGAATTCCTGCATTAATTTGGAGCAGCTCAACTCTTCTTCGGACAGTTTAAAGGCTGCCGTGCTGTGTTTTCCATGCTGTCTCTGCTTTAAAAGAGTTGCAGGGGGGGGGGGGGGATCTTTAAAAATGCATTGCAGTGAAGCTTTTTAAGGTATTTAACTGAAACTTGCCAGAATTAATGTCCTCTAAAGAGCCTACTGTTCTGCTGTTCTCATCAGGGCTGTCAAAAACTGAAACTGCTGCAGGCGTTTTGACATTTCCTCGTTATAGCTTATGGGCTTTTATTTAACTGACTCTTGAAGCTTGAAGTAGCTTGGATCAAACTGGTTTGTCCTTAAATCTCAAATCATAAACTTGAATCAAAATATGTATTCTTTAAATTTCAGGATTTGAATTCAAGCTGAAGAAAAGGTATTTAAGCAGTGAAAGATTTTCATTAGCTTTGGTCCAGCAACCTGAAACAAATCCATTTTATAATTGTACAATACGACTTTTCTTTTCAAAGTTCCCATTACATTACTCACCCCATACCTTGTGGGAATTATGCTATGAAGAGGAAGGAGAGAAGGTGGGAAGAGTGAGGGAAGGAGTGGAGGAGAGGAGGAGGAGGAGAAGGAGGGGGAGGAGCAGGGGAAGAAGAAGGAAGAAGAAGGAAGAAGAAGAAGGAAGGGGGAATGAAGAACAAGGAAGGAGGAGAAAGGAGAAGAAAAAGGAGAAAATGATAGAAGACAGAAGAAGACGGAAGGAAGAAGGAAGAAGAAGAAAGAAAAAGAAGGAGGTGGAGATGAAGAAGAGGAAGAGGAGGAGGAGGAGGAGGAAGAAGAGTGGGAATGCTTGAACATTCTGCCATTACACAAACAGACACACAAACACACACACACAGAATTTTAAGGTTAAAGGAATTCTCAGGCAGGTTATAATACATAAAAATATTCCATCAAATAATCAATTAAGAAATCATCATTATCCACCTTCATGCAGCTGTGGGGCACCAAGGAGGATCAGAGCTATGCCAGAGGTTTCCCCATATTGGGAAGGTCTCATCAAATGAGCCAGAAAGAGTGGTAGGACATAACTTACAGAAATCCATACCAGTTTGGTCTTCACCTGAGTCAACAAGGACCATGCTAGATGTTTGAGTTTATGGACTTCTGTTGAGAAATGGGCTGCGGGATTCAGGATTGCTGACTCAGCAACCACAGCTGCAAGACTATTGGGATAAAAGTTGCTTATCCACCACAAATATGCAAAGTTTGAAAACCAAGAAATAGTGACCCCTTATTAAGAAAGGGAAGATAAAACCAATAGTAATAGAGTACCACTTAAACACCATCCACATTGACAAAAACACCATCACTCAATTTCAAAAGGCAGCTTTACTTGGAACAGTTTACATCCTGCAATATACCTTTAGCACTCTCAAACAGCACGTCCCTTGAGAAGGTGGATACAAATGCCAAATCCAATGTAAACATCTGTCTGATGGTGCAACCAACCACAATAATAATCAGAAACAATAGTGAAAATCCTGCCCAAACACTACTTAAAATGTACATTCAAACCAAACTTATGTCTAAATTGTGACATGATGAGAATGTAGAGAAACACAACATCACTATGCTCATCATCAATATTTTGCAATGGTCAACATATAATTGGAATGGCTACATGTGGATCCAAAATCTGTGCATTTTTCTTTATTTCCTTACTACTTTCCTGTTCACTGGGATGTAACTCAGCAGATACAAGAAGATAAAGAAATAATCCTTGCTGCATGCCTTTGTCTGCCCAACTAAAACAGTCCCAAATGTAGAAGCCTTGGAGGCTGCTGTAGAAAGGTGAGCCATTTGTGTATTGAAGCATTTCTTGAATCTCTCAAAATCCCAAACTCTTATGAGGAAAGGCTGAGAATCAGGATGAAAATATCCTGACATCACATGGCATGACTTGGAAGGATTTTCTGGGGGCGGAGCTTTGACGTCACGTATACCGGCAGGCTGCTAAGGACGCCAAGGTGATCACTTCCTGGATTCCATGGAATCTCTTTGTGGGAAGGATTCCCCAGTTCCTTTTGTGCCTCCCTCCCATCCTCCTGACTGGCTGACTGCTCGCCAGTGTTCGCCTTCCTCCGCCGCCACCAGCACCCGGCTCCTCCTCCTCTTCTCAGCAGGTGACAGCCGGGTGGTGGTTTTTGCGGTGTTCAGCACAAACACCGAACTAAATCACAAATTTTTAAAAAAATTCGGGTCCAGTATGCCAAACACCACAAAATTCGGTACGGGCCCGAATTGTGTGGGTTCGGTTCGCCCAACACTAATCTTCAATATACATTATTACTTACTCATTCTATACACATACTTTTACATGCTTACAAATACATACTATATTACATTTATTGCATTTTGTTTTGATTTTATACATCCTTGTTCTTATCCAAATCTCATTATATTCTGTGTTCTAGCATCAGTCTATCACATTCTGCACAGTCAAGTATTTTCTTTATTATTTCCCATTCTTTAGGTATGTTTTCACTCTTCCATTGTTGGGCATAAACTATTATTGCTGCTGTTATGATATGTAGTGTTAAATATGTTAACCCTTTACTTAAATCTTCTTTTATAATTCCTAATAGAAATAGTTTTGGTTTAAATTCCATTTCCTGTCCAGTCATTTCTTCTAACCGTCTCTATATTTGAACTTGGAGCCATCTCATTGAAGTTTCTAGAGATGGCCAAAAGTTCAAGTATAGAGACGGTTCGGTGGCCCCACAATTCTATAGAGTAGTTTGCAAGGATGAATCTAGCAAACATAAATTCATCCGTACTATATACTCTATTAGCAGAAATGACACCAATCCCAGAAAACTCTGCTCATGGCCTGACCTATCCATCTTACAACAAATCTGCTCCTGTGAACTCAGAGCAGATCTTTAAAAACTTCAAAACCAAGGATATACTGACCTATACATTTGACTACCTCAAAACAAAGTCCTGCAATCCACAATCCACTATCCAACCCTCCATCACCCAAAACCAATCTCTCATCATCCAAAATCAATCCCTCATCACACAAAACTAGGTATTCACGCCCCTTACTTCATCAATATCACCCATTGATTATTTTAAATGCAAACTAATTAATGCAAGAAGCATTGTAAACAAAAGACCTGAATTCCTTCTCTTAGAAAAAAAACTGCTAAGTTCAACATTATATTTGTCAGAGAAACATGGCTGAGTGCTTCTCTCCCTAACTCCATTATTACAATAAGAGACTATCAAGTTACTGGCCTGATCATGAAACCCGTAGAGGAAGTGGAATTGCCATCTTCTACAACCCCCCCCCCCCACTAAACCTTAAAATATTCAAGTTATACATGAACTTGATCTTCCAGAAACCATCATCTGCGAACTGATCTTAAATACCAAACTTCGCTTTCTACTATGCTACAGAGCCCGTAATTACCAACAAGCTAACCTCACTACTAATGTGGGCAGTCTCCTACCCACACCATCTCATTTTTCTTGGCAACCTAATCTACCTCATATTAACTGGACCCTAAATGAATGTTCAACTGAACCCATACACTCAACCCTTTACAATGCTATTACTAATCTAGGACTTGAACAGCTAGTAACAAACAATACTAGACTCAGCAATTGTCTTGATCTCATCCTCTCCAATAGTTTACACTCAATTTATGGACTACAAATAATAGAGCCAATTTCCAGGAGTGACCATAGCATGATTGACTTTTGTCTCAATATATATGCTTACAAAAATGACCACAGTAAAAGTATAATCAATTACATTTTTTTTGAAAAAACTATGATATCATAGATGCTCACCTCTCATGCAATTTACATAGACTTTTGTAAAGCCTTTGATTCAGTAGTACATGACAAACTACTTTGAAAACTAAAATCTTATGGCAACTCTGGTCCCCTTCATGATTGGATAACTGCATTCCTGTCAAATAGCCAATAAATGGTTAAAATAAGGAATGCCCTATCAAATCCTGCACCTGTCAACAGTGATGTCCCTCAACACAGTGTTCTAGGACCAACACTATTCATTCTTTACATAAACAACCTTTGTGATCATATTATAAGTAACTGCATTTTCTTTGCTGATGATGTTAAACTATTCAACACCGCAAACAATGCTACTACCTTTCAAAAAGACCTAGCTCATGTATCACAATGGTCTGATAACTGGCAACTTCAAATCTCAACCAATAAATGCTCTGTCTTACACACTGGCAAAAAGAATCAGAACACAAAATACAAACTTGGAGGACACAACCTTGTAGATAACCCTCACTCTGTTAAGAACCTTGGAGTACTCATATTTAATGACTTAAGAGCCAGAACCCATTGTAACTACATTGCTAAAAAGGCACTAAGAGTTGTTAACCTAATCTTGCTTAGCTTCTTCTCTGGCAATATTAAACTGCTAACCAGAGCATACAAAACATTTGCCAGACCTTGAAAGCAGCTCACTTGTCTGGAACCTGCACTATATATTGGACATTAATATAATTGAGAGAGTCCAGAAATATTTCACAAGAAGAGTCATCCACTCCTCTGATCGCAACAGAACACCTTATTCCACCAGACCTGAAATTTTGGGCTTAGAAAACCTAGAGATACTTTGCTTTCTATCTGATCTAAATATAGTTCATAAAATCATCTACCACAAAGTCCTACTGGTCAATGAATACTTCAGCTTCAACCACAACAGCACACACGCACAAAATAGATTCAAACTCAATGTAAACCACTTAAAACTTGACTGTAAAAAATACAACTTCAGCAACAGAGTGGTCAATGGAATGGACTACCTGACTGTGTGGTTTCTTCCCCAAACCCCAAAAACTTTAACCTTAGACTGTCTACAGTCGACCTCACCCCATTCCTAAGAGATCTGTAAGAGGCGTGCATAAGCGCACTATTGTGCCTACCATCCATGTCCAACTGTCCAAATTTAGCTATACAGTGTTCCCTCAATTTTCGCAGGGGATGCGTTCCGAGACCGCCCACGAAAGTCGAATTTCCGCGAAGTAGAGATGCGGAAGTAAAATACACTATTTTTGGCTATGAACAGTATCACAAGCCTTCCCGTAACACTTTAAACCCCTAAACTGCAATTTCTCATTCCCTTAGCAACCATTTAGATTATTACTCACCATGTTTATTTATTAAAGTTTATTAGAAAAAATATTTATTAAAGGTGGACGAAAGTTTGGCGATGACGTATGATGTCATCAGGAGGGAAAAACCGTGGTATAGGGAAAAACCCCGCAAAGTATTTTTTAATTAATATTTTTGAAAAACCATGGTATAGCTGTTTCGCGAAGTTCGAACCCGCGAAAATCGAGGGACCACTGTACTTACTTTGCTTTTGTTTATGTTTATACCATACCTATTGTACATGCTTTGACAAATAAATAAATAAATAAATAAATAAAATAAAATAAAAATAAATATTATTTTGCTTTCTACTTGTCCACCCTATGTAGAATGGTATTTGGTCACATTTCCAGCATTTATGTGATACGTTTTTGTACATTTTGGCAAGCCGATCTGGTGGTAAGTGCCACCTATAATACATTTTATAAAGATTCTCTTTGTACGAAGAATATTTCACTAAGGGCTCCTAAACGCAAAGCTTTGAGGGAACAAATATTCATGGGCTGTCACTTCCCACCAGCCCTGTGGCAAATCACCCCCCTTTTACTTTTCCTAACCATGTTTGACCTACAGTCACCCTGACATGTGTCTCTGTTTGCATCTTCCATTTCCTTATTCCCTCCTACCGCAACCTGCTTCACTTCAGACAGCATGAAAGGTGATTTAAAAAAAAAACATTTTAAAGATGATTTATAGAAAAACAGCAGCTGCTATTACAGGAATTGCTCCCAAAGTCCTGCTGCTGCATTGCACGGAGCTCTGTTCTCTGCTCTAGTCAGCATTGCTGTCAGTCAACAAGAGAAAGTGCCATGTGTGGCAGAGGGCCAGGTCCGCACAGCCATTTAGCCAGAAAACTGACATCAGCAAGAGTTGCTCACTGAGGAATAGTCTGTTCTTTTCAGCCAGTTCTATCCAGGGAGTAGGAATAAAATTGATCTCTCAGTCAGGCTTCTGCTATTTTAAAGAACAGGGAGAGAAAGACAGCATTAGCTGAGAGCTCCTACTGAGGACTGCAGCACAGTTTTTGCAAGTTCTTCTTCACTTTCAGAACTGGTACATTTGGTCATTGTTGTTCAACAAGGTCTGTCCCCCTCAATGGGAAAAAGCTAGCCACCGGCCTCAGTAAAATATTGGATTTTCAGGAGACTAGTGTTGTAACTGATATGTGCGACTGAGACTTAAAGAACAATGTCCATCTCACTTCCTTTAGGACAAAAAAGACACCATTCTTCAGCCAAAGAGAAGAAGAGGATGAATCCATTATGGGAATTAACTATGGGTGTAGGTAGAAGGTCTCAACTTGAGTGCCTACTCAAGAAACTTTGAAGGTTTAATGTCAAACAGTGAGGCAAAAGATGGGTTAGATCAGAGGTCCTCAAACTCTGGCTTGTGGCCCCACAGCAGGCCATGGCATGGCAGAAACCTGTGTGTGCAAACAAGCAAAGTTCCATCTGTGGGATGCAGGCAGCACATGAAACCACACCCCCTCCAGTCTGCGGAAAAAACTGTTTTCATTGAACCGATCTCTGGTTCCCAAAAGAGTGGGTGTGGCTCAGTGAAGGGCTACCAAATTTTTTACTACCACACTGTGGGCGTGGCTTATTTATGTGTTTGTTTATTGATTTGATTTGATTTGATTTGATTTGATTTGATTTGATTTGATTTGATTTGATTTGATTTGATTTGATTTGATTTGATTTGATTTGATTTGATTTGATTTGATTTGATTTGATTTGATTTGATTTGATTTGATTTGATTTGATTTGATTTGATTTGATTTGATTTGATTTGATTTGATTTGATTTGATTTGATTTGATTTGATTTGATTTGATTTGATTTGATTTGATTTGATTTGTATGCTGCCCCTCTCCGTAGACTCAGGGTGGCTAACAACAATAATAAAAACAGCATATAACAATCCAATATTAAAACAGTTAAAAACTCTTATTATAAAACCAAACATACATACAGACATACCATGCATAAAATTGTAAAGGCCTAGGGGGAAAGGGAATCTCAGTTCCCCCATGCCTGGCGCTGGGTTTTAAGAAGCTTACGAAAGGCAAGGAGGGTGGGGGCAATTCTAATTTCTGTGGGGAGTTGGTTCTAGAGGGCCGGGGCCGCCACAGGGAAGGCTCTTCCCCTGGGTCCCGCCAAGTGACATTGTTTAGTTGACGGGACCCGGAGAAGGCCCACTCTGTGGAACCTAACGGGTCGCTGTGATTTGTGCAGCAGAAGGCGGTCCCTTAGATAATCTGGTCCGGTGCCATGAAGGGCTTTGTAGGTCATAACCAACACTTTGAATTGTGACTGGAAACTGATCGGCAACCAATGCAGACTGCGGAGTGTTGGTGCAACATGGGCATATTTGGGAAAGCCCATGATTGCTCTCGCAGCTGCATTCTGCACGACCTGAAATTTCCGAACACTTTTCAAAGGTAGCCTCATGTAGAGAGCGTTACAGTAGTCGAGCCTCGAGGTGATGAGGGCATGAGTGACTGTGAGCAGTGACTTCCGGTCCAAATAGGGCCGCAACTGGTGCACCAGGCGAACCTGGGCAAACGCCCCCCTCGCCACAGCCGAAATATGTTTCTCTAATGTGAGCTGTGGATCGAGGAGGACGCCCAAGTTGCGGATCCTCTCTGACACCCTTCATTTTCTTTCAACATCTTTCACTGCAAATTGGGAACTCTGGGGTGGAGCTCCATTTTTGCTACCCCACACTTCCCCCCCCCCCACCGTTTGGCCAGCAGCCCACCCTGGTGCCGCTGGGCTACATGGATGCACAGTTTTGGGCAAGAGACATTGTTGCCTGAACCAGGTACCAAATGATCTTCTTCCTGCACCATTCAAAATCTTGTTGAATTGTTTCCTCTCCCTCTTGATGGTGCCATATTGATGAATTGCTCCCTCCTGCTGCATGACATGGATTGGTCTGAGGCTAGACTAAAAATACCCAATGATCCCCATAGAATAAAACAGAAACATGCCTAATACTATCCATATACCAGTAATTCAGGATGTGAATTTAGTCCTAGAGATGCTAAGGGTGAAGTAATATTCTCATTGGTACATATTACTAAGAGAACCCTTGCCGGATCAAACTAATCCAGCACAATAGTCTAGAGATCAGGCATTTGAAACACGCAGCCTGCACGGGCTATGTTCACTTTGGTCCTGCAAGGGTAAAAACAATCCTGATACAAGATTGTTTTTAAACAAAAGATTGTTTTTAAACAAAAAGATTAAACAAGATCTAAGTATTGCCCACAAGATCATATGCTGCAACGTCCTGCCTGTCGGTGACTACTTCAGCTTCAACCACAACAACACAAGAGCACACAACAGATTTAAACTTAATATTAACTGCTCCAAACTTGACTGTAAAAAATATGACTTCAGTAACCGAGTTGTCGAAGCGTGGAACTCATTACTCCATAGTGTCATCCCCAAACCCCCAACACTTTACCCTTAGATTATCTACGGTTGACCTATCCAGATTCCTAAGAGGTCAGTAAGGGGCAAGTACAAGTGCACTAGAGTGCCTTCCGTCCCCTGTCCTATTGCTCTCCTATATCTCCTATACCTTTCTTCTATTCCTATATCTCTTCTTCTATTCTTTCATTGATATGTTCTAGTATTATACCTTCTTTTCTATTCTTTCTTAGATATATTTTACAATGAGTATCTCCTCTATAACCTTCATCATGTATTTTACTATGTGTATATAGATATATACCCACTAAAACCCTCTTTGTGTATTGGACTAACTAACTAACTAAATAAACAAACAAACAAACAAATAAATAAAAAATAAAATAAATCATGATACAGCCCGGGATGCAATTGGGTTGATACCCCTGAACTAGATAATTAAAGGAACCCAATAAGCCGACAATGTTGTAAAATGCCCAACACGTGAAATTGCAAGCCCCCCAAAATGTCTCAGATATTCAGGTTAGGCCAGAAGCTAAAATCATGAAGGTTAATACTAGATATATGATAAGGTTATAGTAACTCTCTCAGTACTCAGTGTGCTTTCCTTTATCTTTGTGACAGTTAGAGAGAGTCTTATTTGCTTACTTGGATTACAGTTGTGCCTCAGATTCATATTTCTTTTATCTCACCATTGTCTTGGTAATGAGTCTTCCTTCAATTCCCAATGTCTTCTCATTGCAGAACACTACTACAGACTTCATGGCTGCTGATGCTGAGCAAATCAGGAGCCAGCTGAATTTATAGGTTTTTGCGGCTGAGTCAGTATCCAGTTTTCATGTTAATTCAGCCCTAAATTTTCAGATATGCCTCTCCAAAACCTGCTGCTTTCCTGATAGGCCTGGGATTGAAATTTCCTATAATCCTCAACCATAGATGAAGCAACCTTTAGCAAAGACAATCCCAGTCCATTTATGAACTGCCTTGGTTCAAATCTTTTCTTTGCAAAAATTCTTCCCCCCCCCCCCAGATTTTAAAGAAATGCTTGCCATTGAGCAGGGAATCAAAGCAATCGAACCTTTCACATTTCAAAGCATAGGTCCCATTATTTATTTGCCTTTCACATGGAAAATGTGGTTTTTCTCCTGTGCACATGTGTATCACTAATTGCTTTTTTCCTCTTTAATGAGAACTAGCCATATGGTTTCTTGGTAGAGGTAGAAATGCCATCTGCTGCATCTTGGGACAGGTAATTTTAATTAAATTTCATTTCTGATCATGGCCGGGGTAGAGAGATATTGTTCCTGGTTAAGTTTTCAAAGGGAAAACTTTCACATCCATTTCTATTTTCAAGCACCTATCTGTTGACAATGCATATACATTCAGTTATTTTAGTACTTTTTTTGCAACAACAAAATTGCAACAACAATTTTGCATGGAAAAGGGTAGTTCAATTTTATTTACAGCCAAAAGACTCAAAATCAAGTTAGAAGCATAATCTAAACTTGGCATTAGATGAAAGAGTTTAACAAGTAAAATAATTAATTAATATTGCACAACAGATTTAAAATCCCAATTCATTGATTTGTTAGTAAAAGCCTTTCTTTTACAACCATAGTTAAAAATTTGGCTGCTTCCACTTTAAACTTTGGATTATATCCTCAAATAAAATTTATTTACTTCCAGGCCGTTTCCAAAAGAGGGTAGGGGGGATTTTCTTTCCATAGGATTATTTAGTTTATCTCATGTCATTTGGCACTAACAGGTCCATATATATCAGTGATGGTGAATCTTTTTTGGTTCATGTACCAAAAGTGTGTGTGTGTGCATTTGCTAGCATGCATGCATGTGCCCACATCCATTCCCTCTCCCATGCATGTGCAACCGCCAGCACTGCCCCTGCGCATGCACACACTCACACACACACACTGCATATGCGCACAGCCCCCACTGAATCTTGGGACAGTGAAGAAATGGCCAAATTGTGAACATATGGCATGTGTGCCACAGATGGTATGTGGAGTTATATCAGAGGACACATGAAGCCAGCTGATTTTCAATCTTGGGGAAGGCTGTTTTGGCCTCCAGAGGCTTCCCTGCAAAAAACCACCCAATGGGCAAACCGGAAGTTCAGAAAAACAAACTTCTGGTTCGCCATTTTTTCACAATTGGGGACTTCAGGTAGCTTCCCTGAAGCTCCCAGAGTGCAAAAAAACAGTAAAATGGGCAAACCAGAAGTCCTTTTTTCTGAACTTCCGGTTTGCCCATTGGGTGTTTGTTTGCAGGGAAGCCTCTGGAAAGCAAAACAGCCTTCCCAAGGCTGAAAATCAGCTGGCTTCATGTGCCCTCTGATATGGCTACACATGCCATCTGTGGCACACATGCCATATGTTCACCATCATGAATATATATTTTTCTGGGCATTTATCCTCTCTGTCATATCTGACTTTCTTGGTTTCACATGTTTTTCTATTAGAACATCTAACAGGGACAGCTTTTCAAGTAAGTCTTGGTAGACTTGCAAAATAAAACTGGTAGTACTTATAGTCCAATCCTTTATGAATAAATTTACCTGCTCAGCAAAGGGAAAAGAAGAGGAAATCAAAGGAACAGAGGAAATAAACTCACTAGTTTGCCATTAGGAAAATACTTGATTGACATTTTTATTTGAGTAGGAAAGATCCTTCTTGCCCAACAGTTTGCCAGATGGCCTGCCACCTATTCTAAAAATTCCAAATGTATCAACACCCTCCTCAGAGTTATCTGTCCAACTGCAATCAAATAAAGACTTTCCACTTGTAAACAGAAATGTCTTTAGCTATTTATCCACAAACAAATTTTGGCTTATTTGAATGTTAGGAGTATCTGACAAAGTTTCTAAAATGAAATAAAATGAGTCTAAAAAGTGAAATGGGATTACAGTATATGAATACAAGCCTTTTTCTTGTTCTTTAGATTTTTAACACACTATCCTTAGATTGTGATATTTATTGAGTGCTGATCTATTTTTTGTTATATTTGTTTCTCATCTTTTAAAAGATTTTCACTGTTTTAATGCTTGTTAGTTGTAATTTTAGTTACACCGAGCTACATAGCAGATATCTAAAGTAAAAGAATACATTGACAAATTGTAGTTTTATAGTCTTGATCGTTACATTTTTCTTTAGACATCTACTAATGATGATTTCTTTCTGCACTCTATATTTGAATCAATATAATTTGAAAGACTTTTCAATCTAACATTTTATCCAACTTAAAATTAATACATGTTTAATAGTCTTGAAAGTGAGACAAATGGTACCTCTGGTTTAAAAAAAGGAATTACTTAAAAATTATTCATCAAGAAAAATATCCAACAAAAACAACTTGAAAAACTAGCAACCTACATCACAAATCATAACATCAAATTGAAACGACAAACTGTAAACATCGATTGACACGAACTTTAAATTACAAAGAAAACAAACCCTTAAACCACTGATACGTATTGGCACTAATAATTACATCAAAAACATATGGACAAAACTTTAGGGAAATTTACACCACCTATGTGCTCAAACCACAGGCCGCAAAGCATGAAAGCCCCAGCTCTAACGTTGGCCTTCTCTTCTTACCACTCCCCTTTTGCTCTAATTTCCCATCCCCCTTCCCCTTATATCTCTTTCCCTTCTTACCCAACCCCCTACCTTTCTTCTTTTCTCCCTCCCCACCTACGTGTACTATATAAGTAAATTATAAATGTTAGAACGTATATTATATATATCCCTTTTGCTTTTCTGTACCCTGTTTTTAATGTATATATTCAATAAATTTATTTATTTTTTTAAAAAGTGATACTGAAGTCAACAGTATTCTTCCACACTTGCAAAATTTTGCACAATCTGTTAGGCACGTACAGCAACTCTATTTTAGTGAAATATAAATTCTTGGACCAATTATTTCATGAGTATCTTCTGTCAGATATTGACTTCCTCAAATCTTTAAATGATGCAATGGACCCTATGACCCTGGCACAATATTTTCTACTCAACTGGGTCTCATTTCCTCTTTGTTCCAATGTGATATTGGGCATTATAGTTCCTGCTTTTGTTTTTATCTCAGGGTTTGATCATCTAGAGATTACAACATTCAAAAAGTTAATTTTTTAAAAAGTAGAAACAGCCTCCTTAAATCACAAGTCACATATCTATATGTGAAAAGTCAGCATTCTGCCTTTTCTTTTGAACTTTGATCCTGACATGAGACAGAAAGAAGTGTGATAATTGCTTGGCTTATTTCTTTTTCTGTTGTAAACAAAACCATGTTAATTTGAGAGACAGCTGATTTGCCAAGGTCAGAATAATGTAGCAACCACAAACTACTATTTGTGTCTTGTAAGTTTCATGATGGCACTGCCTTAATAACATGTGAATAAAGGAAGACATGCGAACTCAGTTCAGAGGTATTACGCAAAGCAGGACATTTCATCAGGTTAAAATTGCCATATTTTTTTTTTTACTCAAATATTGTTCAGCCAAGGATTTCAAAAATATGCATTCTGTGAAAATGAATGTCTGTGGCATCGGTTTCAATTCATATTTCTCTGTTTTAATTGGGGTACATAACAAATACTGGAGTGGAGGCTGCATGGACTGCTTTGCTACTTCAAAGAAAGTAGCCTGGGTAAAAAAGGGGAGGCGATTCCCATTTTCTAATATGACAATCACGTGTTTGTCTTTATAAATAACCAATTTAAATAGCTTGAGGAAAACCAACAATATAGCTCCTTAATAGTACAAATAGTCATAAAGCTATTTCATATTGATACATTGCAACTTGATTTTAGGGCTTCTTCTTTCCTTAAAAAGGTCTGCTGGATCAACAGTTTCTTAAACTGGTATTATATTATAACAGGTCCCCCAAAACTGTGTGAGAAAATGATGTTTGTTTGTTTGTTTGGTTGGTTGGTTTCTATGCCGCCCATCTCTGGAGACTCAGGGCAGGTTACAACATATTAATACATAACAATGGAAGAAATCAAAATTACATAAAACAACACTATTAAAAAAAACCCTTAACTTAAAACATCTCACAGACAGCCTCCTCATACAACTATGTCATATCTCCAACAGTTAGACAATAATAGGGGTTGGCACAAAGCAATCAGGTTCAACAGCCCCACACCTGCCAGCATAGATGTGTTTTTAAGCTCTTCTGGAAGGCCGGGAGAGTGGGAATAGTACTGATCTTCAGGGGGAGTTGATTCCAGAGGACAGGGGCAACCACAGAGAAGGTCCTTCCCCTAGGGACCAGCAGCCAGCATTATCAGGCTGACGGGACCAGGAGAAAGCCAACCATGTGGGCCCTAACTAGTCGATGGGATATATGAGGCAAGAGACGGTCCCATAGGTAATCAGGTCCTAAGCCATGTAGAGCTTTAAAGGTCAACACCAATTCTTTGAATTGTATTTGGAGACTAGTTGGCAATCAATGAAGCTCACAGAGTGATGATGAAACATGGGCATATCTGGGAAGGCCCCTGATCCCTGAGGCATCCCACAAAGGAGCTGAACTCTGCCCCACCACCCCACTAACACTGACTACATCTGACCATTGAGTAGGAGCAGAACCACTGGAGAACAGTGCCTCTTACTCCCAACCCCTCCAGTCGGTGCAGAAGGATACCATAGTCAATGGTATTGAAAGCTGTTGAGAGGTCAAGAAGCACCACGATAGAGGAATATCCCCTATCCCAGGCCTGCCAGAGATCATCCAATGGTGCGACCAAAGCAGTTACAGTGCTGTAGCCGGGTCTGAATCTGGACTGCAAGGGACCCAAATAATCAGCTTCATCCAAGGACTGTTGGAGTTGGAGCACCACCACCTTGTCTACAATCTTCCCTAAAGAGGGAAGGTTGGAGAGGATGAGAACAGCTGGATCCAAGGAAGGCTTCTTGAGGAGGGGGTGTACAAGTGCCTCCTCAGAGAAGTGTTGGAAACCACCTGGATCCAGCCACATGTTGTCTCTCGGCTGGAAGAAACCAGCCAAGAAGGACATGGGTCCAGGAAGCAGGTGAAGGAGCTGATAGCACCAATGACTTTGTCTACTTCATCAGGTGTCACCAGGTCAAACCCAGCCCAGTTAACATGGCTAAGACATGCCCCAGTCACATCAACTGAATCATTATCAGTTGACACTGCATTCCAGTCAGAATCCGGATCTGAGTGACTTAGTGTCTGCAAAAAAGTTGTTAAACACCTCGGCAGTTCCCTGGAGAGGCTCATCAACCCTCCCCATGTTAAGGAGAGAGTGGGTCACCTTAAACAGGGCTGCTGGGCAGGATTTCACAGACACAATCATTGCGGAAAGATACAAAGATACAAAGACCTTGCCACCCTGATCGCTTCCAAAAGCTTTCAGATTCAGATTTACTGGTCCTCCAACATTCTCTAGATGTCTCTTCTGGTGATTCATCCCCCTGAGTTCCTCAGTAAACCAAGGAGATCTCCTGGTTCTACTACCACAGAGAAGTTGCAAAGGCGCAATCTGGTCAAGAGCCCCTTTTGCAGCTGAGTTCCAGGCTGTTACTAGGGACTCCACCAGATTGTGTATAAATGAATCTGGTGTCTCCCCAAGTGCCCTCTGAAACTAAACCCCTTAATATCAGGTCATTACTCAACTGCTCTGAGAGGAAAATCATATCGAGAGTGTGCCCATCCTCCTGAGTCAGACTCTGAATTAATTGAGTCAGGTCCATAGTTGCATTGGAGGCTATAAACTCCTGTGCCAACTCAGAGGACTCACCAAGTGATGGCATATTGAAGTCCCCCAAGACCATTAGTCTGGGGAACTCTACTGCCAACCTGGCTACGGCCTCAAGCAGCACAGGCAGGGCTGTTGCCACACAGCTGAGAGGCAGGTATGTAAGCCACAAGCCCACCTGAACTCCTAGATCCAGTTTCATAAGAAGGGACTCACAACCTGGTATCTCAGGAGCAGCGAACTTCATAGACCAAGCAACTCATGGGGTATAATTGCCACTCGTCCCCCCTTCCCTGGGGTCATGGCTGTTGCCACACCTCAAACCTGGCTAGGCACATCTCAGAGAGGGGAACTCCCCCCTCGGGGCTGAGCCAGGTCTCAGTTAAACATGCCAGGTTGGCCTCATCCAAAAGCAAGTCCCAGATGAGGGGAGCTTTATTCATAACCGACCTGGGGTTAAGAAGAAGCAGCCTGAGCCCAGGGCCTGGATTTTGCCTATCACCATTACCCTTAGTTGAGCTTGAAGGGCCAGAATGGGGAACCACTTTCAAGCAGTGGGTCCTCGTTCCCTGTGAGCAGCCTGCCATACCTGCCTCTTCCCATTATGACCGGAATAGCCTGGCCCTCTGTACCCCAGAGATCGCGCTCCCCACTCACCCAGACTCTATATCATCTGGCAACTCAGCCCATTCCTCCAATCCATTCTCTTCATTCCATTTGCCTTCACATCCATACATTCTAACAACCCCTATATGCCTATTTCCTTAACCCTAATCATAGATTTAACATTTCACATTCTTGACAGTCGCAGCATATCAATGTTTTGTTCATCAGAGCAAAATGTGAACCAATGGTAATACAACTGTTCTCAAACTACTTGGTAAATCACCAAGTCTTCGGAGAGGGGCGGCATACAAATCTAAGTAATAAATAAATAAATAAATAAATAAACAAACAAACAAACAAACAAACAAACAAATAAACAAACAAATAAATAAATAAATAAATAAGAAGTAACCTGAGATCTCCTTTAAAAAAAAGACATTTGAATGTCATGCATTGGGGTCAGCTCACAGAACACAGCTTTCATCTGTTGTCTTCCCCTATCCAACATTCTGTTGAGAAGTTCTTGACTCTCCAAAATATTCTGTGAGACCTCAATGAGATCTAAGGAAAGGGGTGATCTCTTTCCTAATACTTCTACTGATACAGAACATTTTGTGTACTGAAGAAAATTAATTGGCTTCTACTTTATTCTTTTTGGATCTGCATGATATAAACATACTGTTCTGCATCATTTATCCTTATATAGTCATATTTTCATGATTGGAGAAACATTGGCTTTGCATTTCTCTTTTTAATTTTTTGCATGAGAGATAGTGCCCTTTGGTGTGTCTAGGTATTTTATGTTGCAAAAATGACAAGAAGCACTGATACTTACTGTTAACTGAAGTAGGAAAATTATAATAAAGCTGTTACAGAATCAATAGTGATTTATCCCTCCCCCTGTGTGTGTGTATTGTTCATTTTTCCTACCTAACTTATTTATTTATTTATTTATTTATTTATTAATTATTTGGATTTGTATGCCGCCCCTCTCCGAAGACTCGGGGCGGCTCACAACAAGTGAAAAAACAATCCAATACATAATCCAATTAATTAAAATATTAAAAGTTTTAAAAAAACCCTATACTAACATACACACACACAAGCATACCATGCATAAATTCAGCGGGCCCAGGGGGAGATGTTCAGTTTCCCCATGCCTGACGGCAAAGGTGGGTTTTGAGAAGTTTACGGAAGGCAGGAAGAGTAGGGGCAGTTCTGATCTCCAGGGGGAGTTGGTTCCAGAGAGTCAGTGCCGCCACAGAGAAGGCTCTCCCCCTGGGGCCCGCCAACCAACATTGTTTAGTTGACGGGACCCGGAGGAAGCCCACTCTGTGGGACCTAATCGGTCGCTGAGATTCGTGCGGCAGAAGGCGGTCTCGGAGATATTCTGGTCCGATGCCATGAAGGGCTTTGTAGGTCATAACCAACACTTTGAATTGTGACCGGAAACTGATCGGCAGCCAATGCAGACTGCGGAGTGATGGTGAAACATGGGCATACCTGGGTAAGCCCACGACTGCTCTCGCAGCTGCATTCTGCACGATCTGAAGTTTCCGAACACTTTTCAAAGGTAGCCCCATGTAGAGAGCATTACAGTAGTCGAACCACGAGGTGATGAGGGCATGAGTGACTGTGAGCAATGAGTCCCGGTCCAGATAGGGCCGCAACTGGTGCACCAGGTGAACCTGGGCAAACACCCCCCTCGCCACAGCTGAGATATGGTTTTCTAATGTGAGCTGTGGATCGAGGAGGACGCCCAAGTTGCGGAACCTCTCTGAGGGGGTCAATAATTCCCCCCCCCCAGGGTAATGGACAGACAGATGGAATTGTCCTTGGGAGGCAAAACCCACAGCCACTCCGTCTTATCCGGGTTGAGCTTGAGTCTGTTGACACCCATCCAGGCCCCAACAGCCTCCAGGCACCGGCACATCACTTCCACCGCTTTGTTGACTGGGCATGGGGTGGAGATGTAAAGCTGGGTATCATCCGCATATTGATGATACCTCACCCCATGTCCTTGGATGATCTTGCCCAGCGGTTTCATGTAGATGTTGAATAGCAAGGGGGAGAGGACCGACTCCTGAGGCACCCCACAAGGGAGAAACCTAGGAGCCGACCTCTGACCCCCCACTAACACTGACTGCGACCGGCCAGAGAGGTAGGAGGAGAACCACTGGAGAACAGTGCCTCCCACCCCCAACCCCTCCAGCCGGTGCAGAAGGATACCATGGTCGATGGTATCGAAAGCCGCCGAGAGGTCAAGGAGCACCAGGACAGAGGATAAACCCCTGTCCCGGGCCCGCCAGAGATCATCCATCAACGCGACCAAAGCGGTTTCCGTGCTGTAACCGGGCCTGAAACCCGACTGTTGGGGACCTAGATAATCAGCTTCTTCCAAGGACCGCTGGAGCTGGAGTGCCACCACCTTCTCAACAACCTTCCCCATAAAGGGAAGGTTGGAGACTGGACGATAGTTATTAAGTACGGCTGGGTCCAGGGAGGGCTTCTTGAGGAGGGGGCGCACGAGCGCTTCTTTATAGAGTGATGGAAAAACTCCCCTCCCCAAGGAAGCGTTGGTAATCTCCTGGGCCCAGCTCCGTGTCACCTCCCTGCTGGCCGAAACCAACCAGGAGGGACACGGATCCAGTAAACAGGTGGCGGAACTCACAGCTCCAATGGCCTTGTCCACTTCATCAGGTGTCACCAGATCAAACTCTTCCCATACAGGTGGACAAGTACGTGCCCCAGTCACCTCGACTGACTCGTTGTCAGTCGACTCTGTTTTACAATTGGAGTCGAGGTTGGCCTGGATCTGAGCGACTTTATCTGAATGAATGAAGTTATTCTCAAGTTATTATCTATTGTTATTCTCACAAAAGTCTATTTTTAAGACTATGAATGACAGGCTTAATATTTCAATATACAAAGAGCAACCCTTTTAGGAAACTTTTTCAAATTTGAAAAATACTATTTCAAGGAGAAACCTCAGTACTTGTAAAATAACTACTCATACTTGATTTTGGTGAGTATTCAGCCTGAGAGATGGTAAGGCGAAGAAAGTTTTATTAAGATAGTTTAGTGGCGAAAATGTTTTGTTAAAATGCTTGCTTATGTATATCCAGTATAATCACAAGTACACAACATAAAGAATAACACATAATAATACAAAATAGAAAATAATATTGTTGTGGTTGGCTCTGGCCCAGCTCCTGCCCCAAGGAATGTGGAGGTGGATGCAGGGGAAACTTCAACATGTCATAGGCCTGTTTTATTGCCGACAGAGTAAGGTAGTTCAGTTTCCACGGACGAAGAAGAAGGTGGGAGTGACTTGGAAGAGGGGGGCTTGGCACACAGCCCAGGAAGTCAATCTCCATTATATTTGGTCAATTCAGATGCGGAAGTCTTGGACCCACGCAGGCGCAGAGTTATGCGTAGAAGAGACCAATTGAAGACATATTACAGGAGATAAGAGAGGCCACCTGTGTTTGGGTGGGGCTCCAGTAATTAGTGCTGCTGATATAAATAGCAGTGTGTGGGTTTGGCCATTGTGGAAGATTATCTGATCGTTGTTCTTCAGGACTGCCTTTCTGTTTCCGGACTTTGTTGATTTTTCACGACTTTGAAACCAAAGTAGAGCAAAGTGTGTGTGTGTGCGTGTTTCACTTTGTGGAAGAAGAAGGTCTGTGATGTTTCTTCACAGCTGCAAGCTAAGTACTTAAGGACTGATTAAGGGAATTGTACAGACTACCAGGTTGTTTTGAGATGAGTGCTCTTTGCAATACAAAAAGAGTGCTTAATTTATTTTGAATTTTGTGATAAAGAACATTGTTTTGAATTTTCAAACGTGTGTGTGTCTGAAATTTGTACCCTTGAATTTTTGGGAGGCTCATATCAGAGAGCCCGGCAGAAAAAATATTGAATATGCAGAAATAGATGTCTGTCAAAAGAGCCAAAGAAACACCATTGAAATATGAGAAATTACATTTATAATTCAAATACTCAAATGCTATAGGCCAATATGGGCATCTAGAAACTGGAGATTATTAAGTAGATTAGTAGACCAAGTATGGTCCTGTATTCTCTGTATTTAAACCCTAATAGAAAATAGAGAATTTAACAACAACATTACTCCATAACCAAGTATCTAATCTTGGTTTTGATGGCATCCAAACCAATGCATTATTGCATTCCATCCCACAGCCAGGAGTTCAATTTTGACCAGCTCAGGCTTCCACCATTCCAAGGCTGGTAAAATGAAGACCCAGATTGTTAGGGGCAATATGCTGACTCTAAGCCACTTACTGCTGTAAAACATTATGGGGTGATACATAAGTGTAAGTACTATTGCTATTGCTTGACATAAAAGAGAAAGATCTTTCACAGAACAGTTAGGATGCCACATTGGGTCCTAATAATAATTTAATATGCCCTAAAGAAACATTTCAGGGAGGTATACAAGAAATTCAAGTAACGTTCTTAAAGTAACATATATGTGAAAAAAGCCAATACCTAAGTAATAAAAGATAGCTATATTTCTTCTCCATTACACTCCATGTCATTGGAAGATGGTTTAAAAATGAAAAATTTTAGAATCTGTCTAAAGGCCAGGAAGAAAGAAGAAGCATTTAAAGTTTTCTTTTCTGACATCCACTTCCTCCCCCCATCCCCCACTTTATGTGGGGGCACAAACCTGAGCTGCAGCTCTTTGATAGCCTGTGTTAGGCTTGAAAGACTAGGCCCACAAATGAAGGTTCATTTAAACTGAGTTGTTGCTATAATCTATGCATAAGAATCTTCTCAACTAATAGTCAACACCTGCTTAGAATTAGATAAGGGTCAATGATGCTCAAGGAGGGTTGGACTTCATTCGTCTATGGTGATGTAGGGACTCTAGGCTGATCTCTCATTTCACCCTACCCCCACCTTTTGTCACTCCTTCTTTCATAAACAAGTAGAGAATGGGATCCTTAACACTGCATGGCACCATGCCTTATAATTTTATAAGTCATGAAAATTAAATTGGATCAAAAATCAACTGTCAATCAATGCAGTGACCAAATAATAGATGTCCTAAAATAGCAGTATGTACCTGCTAGCTCTTCTGACTATTACATTCTGTAAAAACTGTAGCTTCTGAACCATTTTAAAAAGGCAATTTTACACAGAGTACATTGCAATGTTTCAACTATGTGATAGTAATATCATGAATTCCTGTTTATAGCATCTCCGAATCCAAGACAGATGCACCATCTGAAAGGTCCTGTCGGCCATGGCTTTTATCTATATGAATTGTAAGTAAAGAAGGACCCTAAACCTGTAGTCTTCCTTCTCTGGGGGAAACACATTTCCATCTACAGCCACAACTGGGACTAATGTATCAAGGAGAGAAAGCTCTCTGGAGACAAAGCAGCTCCAATTTGATCCACTTTAATCTGTACTTGCTTCTTTCCATCCAGATATCCAAATTCTGGTTATGAAACTTCAACAGCATTTCCAGATTAGCCTGATTGGTCACTCCAAACTGAGAGATGAGCAGTAGTTGCTTATATATATTAACTAACAGTAGGATCAAGTTCATAGTACCACATATTGAAACAATTATGGAACCAATTATTTTTCCCATATGATTATTGACAAGCACCATCCATCTAATAGGCACAGGATGACTCCAGTTCCCAGATTTTACCAATAGTCCAGAAGTCATGGAGTATAATGATTGATTTATTCTAATAGGAGCAGGAAAGGCCCCCATTCAGATCTTCAAAATTATCCATCAGATGATCAACACTATTTACATCCTGTGACTGCTTCTTCATTGAGATCCATTTATCCATTTCTTCTAACATCCTTTGTAGCTGATTCTCCACAACCCATTCAAGGGCCTACTCTCTTCTACAACCCATTCAAGGGCCTACTCTCTTTCCACAACCCATTCAAGGGCCTACTTCTTCTAACATCCTTTGTAGCTGATTCTCCACAACCCATTCAAGGACCTACTCTCAAATGGGGGAGATTAAATACTGGGTAAAATGTATGCATAAGTGTTGTGGTTAGCTCTGGCCCAGCTCCTGCCCCAAGGACTGTGGATGTGGGGGAGACATCCACATGCTGCAGGCCTGTTTTGCCCCTGGTGGAATCTGATGATGAAGGCTCCTCTGACCAAGAAGACATGAGTGACAGGGAGGAGGAGAGTGTGGCAGATAGCTCAGAAGGAGATCAATTCTCTAGCTCCTCCTTGGATTCAGAACAAGAGTTAATGATACAGCCACGCATGCGGAGAGCGATGCATAGGCAGCAACAACTGAGAGATTATTATCAAAGAAAATGAGGCCACCTGTGGTTGGGTGGGGCTGTGGTAATTAGTGAGGCTGCTATAAAGAGCAGCCTGTGGGTTTGGCCATTGTGGAGGATTATCTGATCATTGTGTTTCATGACTGCTTTACTGACTTTGACCTTTTGTGTGCTGATTTCCCCCCGCTTTGAAACTAAACCAGAGCAAAGTGTGTTTCACTTTGTGAAAGAAGGACTGTGAATTGCCTCACAGTTGCAAGCTAAGTATCACAGAACTGATAAGGGACTTGTACAAATTACCAGTTTGTTTGGAGACGAGTGCTCTTTGCTATACCAAAAGAGGGCTTAGGTTAAGGGAATTTTCATTATAAAGAACATTGTTTTGAATTTTCAAACGTGTGTGTGTCTGAAATTTGTACCTGTGAATTTTTGGGAGGAGTCTACCAGAGAGCCCGACAGAACAATAAGATATGGTTGGCTTGAGAGATGGTCTCTACAAAAAAGGGTATACTTCTGCCATTGTATGTTGTCATGCTGGCCGCATTTTGCGCTCCTTGAAGGAAGTATTAATATGAATGAACATTGTCCATCATGTATAAGTCATTTTTCCTTAATGCCATGTTAGAAATAACTTTTGTAGACATCTAGGGACTGCAGCAAGTGTTCATAGCCTCTCTAGAATTCTGATCCTTAGAGTTCTTAAATATTTCAAATGAGAAATTTGCTGGTTTATCCACAAAAATATATTACATGCCTGTAAATTTAGTTCTGTACCTATTTATTAGAAAGCCATCCCGACTTTTCAAAGAGATTAAAAAATTATAGTCTGGTTAGTCTTATATATGTTCTGATTAATTTATTAGAACACATTTCTAATGCATACAGCATTAAATATATTGAAATGCAAGATTTGCTGAAGAAGAGACAGCTTATGTAAAAATAACTTCTGTCTTATTAACCTTTTATTGTTTTTGTGAGTATCAACCAGCATTAGCATTTAGAGGGCAGAGAAAGCCAACAGGCACAATAGTCTGCGATTCAGACAGGAAAGCAGAGCATGAGCAGAATTAGTCCAGAATGCCTAAAGAAGAGGAAAATCACAACATATTTAGAAGCAAAGGATTGTCAAGGGAATAGTCCCCCACCCACTCCAGTCAGGGAATGCCAAACAACAAGCCAATGCAGGTCACAAAGACATCATGTGTGATTTATTTTCTCCTTTTAATAACTACTAACTTCAGATGCGTTTTCCAGCATATGTGTGCGTGCACGCATCTCAGAACCTTTTATTAACCTGCTGGATGGGGAAAGCTGTTCCCTAATATCTTTGTTAATCCTCTTGTAATTGAGACACAGATTTTCTAACTGTTTCCATGGATAAGAATAATATAATTTGTTCTTTTCAACTCCTCTCCTCTTCCATCCCATTCAAGCCATTTCCCCCATCTATTTCTGTTTGATCCACTATTTCACATCCGTGATCTTCTGGTGTGAATTTCATTTCAAGCATTTATATCAGAGAAACAGGATATCATTGGAATAAAGTCTTGGTGGCAAAAAATAAGTTCATATACATTTGTAAAAAATGTACATGATACTATGTGCTGCTCCCTGTTGTAACTTGAAAGCACACCAATATTTTTTCTTAATTCATCTATGTATCTTGCTCCTTTTTATTTTCCTTGAAAAAGTGTCTCCAGTTTCCAGGAACTTTGTTGTGAAAGTCATTTGAGAATCACCAAATGTAGATTTTTATTAATATTAATATTTAATTAATATTGCTTCTTCATTGCTTATTTGACCCCTATGACAATCATTAAGTGTTGTACCACATGATTCTTGACAAATGTATATTTTATTTTATGTACGTTGAGAGCATATGCACCAAGACAAATTCCTTGTGTGTCCAATCACACTTGGCCAATAAAAATTCTATTCTATTCTATTCTATTCTATTCTATTCTAGATACAGTGGTACCTTTATGCCAAGTCATGGGAACATATAGCTTATCATCTCCTGAAACATAATCTAAACACTAAAGATGTATATTTGATTTAGATGAACCCCACATAATGAACTGATCAGTATGATTCATACACCTGAAGCAAAGGATTTCTTCACCACCATTTGGTGAAAATGTTACAAAACTCAACAATTTAGGGAAATGATTTATAACAGAGTGAAACAAATCTTAAAAATTGAATTTTCACTATAACCAGCAATATGAGCTTACTAAACTAACATGGGACTATCTTTGAAGAGTGTTCAGAAACTACAGATCATGCAGAATGCAGCTGCGTGAGTGGTCATGGGCCTTCCCAGGTATGCCCATGTCTCTCCAGCACTCCGCGGGCTGCATTGGCTGCCAATAGGCTTCTAAATTATTATTATTATTATTATTATTATTATTATTATTATTATTATTATTATTTAGATTTGTATGCTGCCCCTCTCCGAAGACTCGGGGCGGCTCACAACAACAATAAAAAACAGTATAGACAATGGAACAAATGCAACCCAAAGTGTTGGTTATGACCTATAAAGCCCTACATGGCATCAGACCAGATTACTTACGGGACTGCATTCTTCCGCATGAGCCCCAGCGACCAGTTAGGTCCTTCAGAGTCAGCCTTCTCCAGGTCTATTCAACTAGACAAAGTTGCTTGGCGGGGCCTATGACAAGAGCCTTCTTTGCGGGAGCTCTGGCCCTCTGGAATCAGCTCCCCCCAGATATTCAGACTGCCTCCACCTTCCTTACCTTCTGCAAGAGATGGAAAACCCACTTGTGCCGATAGGCCTGGGGACATTAGACATCGGCCCCTGGGCGATGAATGAACGTATGTTTTGTTTGTTAGAATGAGAGTGACTGGCTTTTTAATAAATTGGGGTTTTAAGATTGTTAGTTTTAGTTCAAATTGGATTTAAGATGTTTTGTATTGTTTTTTATATTCTGTTAGCTTCCCCGAATCCCTGAAGAGGGGGTGACATATAAATAAATAAATAAATGAATGAATGAATGAATGAATAACGAATAAACGAACGAACGAACGAACGAACGAACGAGTGAGTGAGTGAATGAGTGAATGAATGAATGAATGAATAAGTGAGTGAGTGAGTGAGTGAATGAGTGAATGAGTGAATGAGTGAATTAATGAATGAACGAATGAACAAACAAACAAACTTTGCTGAACTATATATTCCCCCAAGGTGTACCAAATTAGCTTTTTACATGATAACTGCTGTAAGGATCATGTAGGTCTTTTATTGAGAAAGATGGTTTGTTCCTAAGTTAGAAGGCCATGCTTCACTGTCTAGAACAGGGGTCCCCAACACCTGATCTGTTGTCCACTACTGGACTGTGACCTATTCAGAACTGGGCTGTGGAAATGGCAGGCCGGTGGGCACTAGCACACTTGCACGTCAACCACCTGCTCATAGAAGATGAGCTGCAGGAAGGCACACTGGCCTGCCACTTGTGCAAGGGCTGCATGTGCATGGCTGCATATGCCAGCCTGCCTCTTGTGCAGCTCAGTTTTCCTCTTCGCAAAGGTTGGGGACCGCTGGCCTGGGATAATGTTGTGTTTCAAAAGTAGATCTGACTCAGAATTTAATTCAGACTGAAAACCATACATAGATCTGTACCACATCCAATATTTGGGTGTCTTTCTACATAAAGTCTATATTTTAATTTTATAAGACTTCTAAATTAGAATGGACTTTTAGTACAGACATAATTTATTGCAGTTCACAATTTCATGTTGTGATTTATATTGTGCTGACCAAGATTCCTGTTATTTATGTTTGGTTAGAGTTTAGTGATTTCAAAGCTTTTCAACAATGTAATATATTCAGTTATTCACAATCAATTAATTATATACTGGAAAACTATTATCAATACGGCATCTGTAGACCTATTGTCTATTTCTTTCACAAGGTTTATCTATTTCCTTATTTTTGTCATTAACTGAGAATCTAGAAGGCTAGGGATTTGAAAAAGATTTGTGTTTTCTTTTTCTTCCTAAGCTCTATACCAGTGGTGGCTTGTTCCTGATTCGGACCAGTTCTTAGAACCAGTAGCAGCGGTGGCAGGAAGTTGCACCCACCTACCCAAGATGCTTCTGCACATGCTCTTTTTTTTGACATTTTTATATTCTAATCATAGTGAATAGTTTTCCATTGCTCAGCAATTCTCCTATGGAGGAATGTTGATGTAATTAATCAAAGTACTCTTTTGGTAACCAATGAGCTTTGCTAATTCATTTTCCTAGGAGCAGAAAACCTCCCTAGGATTGGGGAAGCTGGTGAACTTTGGAGGATGTAAATTTACATAATTGCTTGGACAGGCTGGATGATCATATCCTTCTGCTTCTGTCATTATTTGCTCTGTATCTATCATATTCAATCCTACTGCTGTCCTGTCAGATTTTGCTGGCATTAATTAAACATAGCAGGTCTTATAAACTGACTGTTTCATTATAAATTACTGACTCCTGTAGCTCTCTTTCTATCATTTGGCAGGGCTTTGTCTATGCACTGTAACAAAAGAGAGGCAAAAAAAATTCACTTTTATGAATTAGTGTTAAATGATTACAGATGTGGGGATCATGTCTAAGTGGGAAACTTCAGGTTGCAGAAGTAGACCATTTTTATGTAATAAAGAGGCACAAAAGCTATAGCCTGACAAAGCATTGAAGTGGGGATTTTGCATTTTTGCAGCAATTCCAGCTTTTACAGTTGTTGAATGAAGCAAAGCAAACAAAGCAGAGCAGAGCAGAGCAAAGGAAAGATGATAAGATGAGATGAGATGAGATGAGATGAGATATTTAAATTTACAAGCTGGACCAATGGAGTTTTGCAATGGACTAGAATGCACAGTTATAGCTGACTGGTTGAATAATGCTAGCTCCTGTGTGAAGTAATCTCTGCTGTGATTGGTTGCTCTGGATATGGAGGGGGAGTTTCCCTTTCCCCCGCCTTTTTCTTTTGTGTCCTTCTGTGTATTGTATGAGTTACCTCATGATGCTCCTGTTTGCTTGACTATCTAGTTTGTTGTATATGTAGTTGTAAAATATATTTATTTATATAAAACTACAAGTTTGTGTCAACGTTTCTGATTTCATTTGGATGCCAGCTACACAATTCCTTGATAAAAGCAAAGCAAAGCAAAAGCAAAAGCAAAACCACAAGTACTTGCATATTGAATAGAAACTGCTTTGCTGTGTGGAATCACTTTGAAGGGACACTTTGCTCAGATATCCAATGAATACCTGCAACAGCTCTACTGGCCATACCTACACTTGCAACAGTGGTGGGTTTCACTTATCTTTGCTACCGGTTTGGGAATAGAAGATGCATGTGATGCTTGCGCCAGATGCGGAAAAGAATATGGATAACAATAACTGGAATTAAATAGGGTCACTTTATAAATTAAACCAAAACTTTAATGATTATTAACAAATAACCAGGATCTGCAGAAGCCACTAATAACTTTGGGGAAGAAATATTACTCCATAACATTTCTGGGCAACTATGTTCTGAACCAGGCAAAGGTACCTATGCCTTCGCCAGGTACCTGGCCACGCTTTGCATGTGGGAGGGTTCACCATCCCATGCCCATCCAGTTATTGGTTTAGGTGAGTCCCAAGGGCCTCCCCCCTCCAATTGCCCCAGCTGCAAGGTACCTTGAGTTCCTGGCGAGAGGCTGCCCGTCATCTTTGAAAGATGCCCAAAGGAGAACATGGAGATGCTATCACTGCCCATTTGTGCCCCTAACCTGCCTACCCCAGTGACCAAAGGGAAAGTCAATTGACCAAATTAGAACTAAATGCGAAACACCCCCTAACCAGTCCAACCCCTTCCACAGTGTGGAATAGGCGAAAAAACAGCCACCGCTAAGACATAGAGGCTGCAAAAAAATCCTATTTGGCCCCTTTGGGTGATCCACGCAGGCACACTGAAAGATATGGAGGGCGGGTGTTTGCTTCTGAACTGCCCGAGGGGAAAGAAAGAGGCCACATGGCACAGCTCTATAAATAGGGCTCACCTGGCCACACACCCCGGAAGCGGAAGGCCTGTGCGATGACGCACAAAGCCGTGAACGGCAGTCTCACATTTTCTTGAGAGGCCGCCATCCCGGAAGAGGCGGAATCACCATGCAGTTTTTAGATTATCACAGTCATTAAAATTATAGTCACTATTCCATAAGGGAATTTGTGCTCTATTGAAAAGTGCCTGGTGTTCCTTTTTTTCTTTCTTGGCATCAATTGTAAAAAAAAAATGTACTTGTTATATTTTATATAAGTACTCATTATTGTTATAGTCTGTGCTGCTCTACCGTGTAGCTGGCCAGCAATTTATAAAAGCTGAATTAGAAAATGGAACAATTATTACTATTTCTCCATAGTAATAATCAATTATGGAAAGGAAATGGGATAAATTAGTGCAGTATGGTAAATAACACTGTATTTCCTAAATATTGCACATCTATTAAAAGCAGCTGTTTCATTTCATCTCTGCATTTTCATGAAATTTAGCTGCTGTTCAAGGTAAGATGATATATGACAAGCAGAATCCGAGACCAAGCTACAAGAAATAAATTGGAATCACTCTATAATATGTAAATAGATATATTGCTCTTGGGTCAAGTGGACTATACAAGAAACACCCCCAATTTGGTGGTGGGGAATGTGTGTGTGTCTGGGTGGTAGGCACATTTCACTATGCACTGTTTTATGTTGTTTGTATATAAACTGGTTAAAAATTAATAAAAAAATAATTATAAAAAAAAGAAAGAAATTTAGCTGCTGTTGAGATCTGTGGTGTTATTCACATGCTTTCTTATACTGTTAAGAAAGATGCATTATATATGCTGTATTTATTAAAGTTATCTAATGTGCTTTAAAATCTTATATTTCTTTCTCCCTCTCTCTTTTTTGGAACATACTGCATTTTATATATTGTTGTAGACAGTCAAATTTAGGACAATAGAATCAATTAAAAAGGAATGGGGTTGGCAGTCCTTCAATGGATGTGCTGAAGAAGAAACTAACAACATCTGTTGAGACTTAATTTGGGATTTAATTGTGCATTCACTGAGCATGGACTGGACTGAGTGGCTTAAATGTCCTGTTCCAATTTAGATTTTATAATTTTATTATTTCCTTCCTTCCACCCTTCCTCCCTTCCTCCCTTCCTCCCTTCCTCCCTCCCTCCCTCCCTCCCTCCCTCCCTCCCCCCCTCCCCCCCCCCTCCTTTGCATAAGATATTCTACAAAGTTGCAATTCTCTGCTGCTATTCCTTATCAGTACTTCTCCAGCAAGCAACCTGCTGCTATTTTCCCTTTGTTATACCGTATTTTTCGCTCTATAAGACGCACCTAGATTTTAGAGGAGGAAAATAGAAAAAAAATATTTTGAGCCAAAAAGGGGAGAGGAAGAGAGGAAGGAGTGAAAGAAGGGAGTGAGGGAGGAAAGAAGGGAGGAAGGAAAAGGAAAGCAAGAAATGGAGGGAGGAAAGGAAGGAAGGAAGGAAAGAAAGAAAGAAAGAAAGAAAGAAAGAAAGAAAGAAAGAAAGGGGGAAGGGACAGGAACAGAGGAAGGAAGCAAGGAAACTTATGAAAGGGGAGAGTAAGAGAGGAAGGACTTAAGGGAGGGAGGGAGGGAAGAAGGTAGGAAGGAGAAAGAAAAGAAGAAATAGAGGAAGGGAAGGTAAAAGAGAGAAAGAAAAAGAGCAAGAAAGAAAGCAAGAAAGAGAGAAAGAAAGAAAATGAAAGAGAAATAAAAATAGAGAGGGGGAATGAAAGAAATGGAAGGAGGGAAGGAAGGAGAGAAAGCAAGAGAAAGAAAGAAAGCAAGAGAAAGAAAAAAGAATGAAAGAGCAAGAGAGCAAGAGAGAAAAAGAAAGAAAGAGAGAAACAAAGAAAGAAACAAAGAAAGAAAGAAAGAAAAGAAAGGAGGGAGGGAAGGAAAGAAAGGAAGAAAGAAAGAAAGAGAGAGAGAGAGGGAGAAGAAAGGAGGGAGGGAAGGAAAGAAAGAAAGAAAGAAAGATTTGAAGTGAAGGTTCTCGCTCTGAAGGAAGGAAGAACTGAGGAGGAACGGAGGGAGGGAGGAAAAATGGAGGGGGAGGGAAGGAAGAAGGAAGGAAGGAAAGAAGGAAAGAAAAATGGGGAGGGAGGAAGGAAGGAAAGAAGGAAGGAAAGAAAAATGGGGAGTGTGGGGAAATACCGGGGTAAGACCCGAGTTTGATACGTGTGAAGGGAAGCCGCGCCACCAGCCCGGTTTGCAACCTTGATCTTCTCCGGGTTGTTCATCCCCCCGACCACCCCCCTTCGCGCACGGGGTCACAGAAAAGGCTTTTGGGGGGTCTGGGGCCCACGGAGGTTGGCTGAGCTCTTTCCTACCCTTAACGTTAGAAGGGAAAGCGGGAATTTTGCCCTCCATCCGCGCGGGATTCCCAAATTGGGTGTCCCGGGTAGCCAAGACACCCGACTTCGCTTCAAGCTTAAATTTGGGGAGACTTTTGGCAAAGTTGAGAGCGCGGCCGCAAACGGCCCGGCCCAAACTCCCGAAGACACGGAATGGAGTCCCGTTGGCTACCTTTCCCACGACACGCGAAAACTGGTTATTGAATTTCTCTCGGCGGGGATGGGGCTTCCGTCACACCATCAGAGAAACGAACTGGGTTGGATTGCAGCTTCCCCCTCTCCCCCCAGCCCTCCAATAAAGAAGCCTGATTCAAACCAAGTTTGGTTTATTGAGCTTTATTAAAAACCCTCGAGGCTTTCCCCGCATCCTAACTCGGCGGGTTGTGGGAAAACAGCCGGCCCCCGCTTGCAACTTCAAAGAAAGGCTCACTGAGCATCTCTCACTCTCTCTCTCTTTCTATCCCTCTTTCTTTCTCTTCCTTTCTCTCTCTCCTCTTCCTTTCTCTCCTCTCTCTCCCTCCCTCTCTCTTTCTCTCCCCCCTCTCTCCCCCTTTCCCTCTCTCTTTCTCTCTCTCTCTCTCTTGCTATCTCTCCCCCCTCTCCCTCTCTCTTTCTCTCCCCCCTTTCCCCCCTTTCCCTCTCTCTTTCTCTCTCTCCCTCTCTTGCTATCTCTCCCCCTCTCCCACTCTCTTTCTCCCTCTCCCTCTCTTTCTCTCTCTCCCCCTCTCTCTTTCTCTCTCTCTCCCCCTCTTTCTCTCTCTTCTTCTCACTTTCTCTCTCTTGTTTTCTTTCTGTCTGGGCAGATGGCTTTGCTGACCGGAGAAGCGAGCGATCCGGAAGTCCGGGACTGTGTGGCTTTGCGCCATGAAGAGGAAACGGCTCCGGCAGCAGGGAAAAGTTGGCCGTTTTCTCTTCATGGCGCAAAGCCACGCAGTCCCGGACTCCTGAATTGCTCGCCCAAGGCAGGAGGCGGCGGAGGAGGAGAGGGGGCGGATCGCGCCCCAAGGCAGAAGGCGGCGGAGGAGGAGAGGGGGCGGATCGCGCCCCAAGGCAGAAGGCAGCGACGTTGGAGAGGGGGCAGATTGCGCCCCAAGGCAGGAGGAGGCGGCAGAGGAGAGGAGGCAGATCGCACCCCAAGGCAGGAGGTGGCAGAGGAGGAGAGGAGGCGGATCGGGCGGGCAATAGGGCAGGGTGGAGAAGCCAGGGGCGCATTTGGCCGGAGGCACCGTGGGGAGGCAGGGGCGGCCGCGGCTCCCTTTACTCCTACTGCCACACCTCCCCGCCCACCTCCCTGCGGGCTGGCAGGGGATGGGGAGCCCGTGGAAAAGGGCGCGCACGGGTGTATTTGGGGGTGCGCGCAGCTTACGGGGAACGGTGGGCCAGGCAGCAGCTAGCCAGCCAGCCAGCGGGATGGCGCTTCCGAGTTCGCAGCCTCCCCCCCCTCCCTGCCTGCATCTTCGCTCCATAAGACGGGGCTGATTTTTCATCCTACTTTGGGAGGAAAAAAACTGCGTCTTATGGAGCGAAAAATACGGTAGTTGTCCTTAAGAATCAAGGCAAATATACATGTCCCAGGATAATAGATAATCCAATCTGGGTCAGTCATTGGGACCAGAAGTTTAATCTTCCGGTCATCTGGGTTCATGCCAAAACCCATCCTCCAAAACCCATTCTGGTGAGAGAGAGGGAACTTCTCTCTCACCAGAATGTGTCTCTTTCCTGAAGATGGACTCCATCATGAGTCCAAAAGCTCAGAAGATGACACCTCTCATCCCGGTGACCAAATCAGGTTGGAGTCTGAATACTTGCCCTTACTTCTCAACTTTCTATAAAAACTGCTGCCTTGGGCATTCACAGAAGAAATCGCTAGCTCCACCTTCTTTGAGTCAAGGAAGCAGCAACTGCTCCTTCTCATTCAAAGAGGCAAAGAACCATATTGTGGGGGCTTTGGTTTTGAAGTGGCATGCTTTCTTCCAGTCTCAAAGGTAGGAGGGCAGCACTTCACTGGGAGTGTGGGAAAAAGTTCTTGGAATGACCATTTTAAAAAATGGTCCATATGTTTATGGACTGGGATTCTGCCTTAAACAGAGTATAATACTCCACATTAATTAATTTTCTCCTTTTCTCATATGAAAAATTCCAGTTGTGACCATTTAGGGAAACCTCTGCAGTGTGTAGTAAGACTTTCAGGGCTGTATGCAACCTTGGGGTTTCAGATCTGGGCCTTTCTATGCCTGATGAACACCCTGACTGGATAGGATATAGCACAGATCTTTACATCTTGTAATATTGATTCCACAAAGCCTTAAGAATTGCAAAGAAATCTGAGCTTTTTCTGAAGATAACAATATGTGGCCCATGTGATCATGTACAGTCCTGTTCCAATAACAGGTTAGTGCCAAGTATGTGAAAAACGTGGTATTCTAAATTCTTGGACAAGCCCCTGCAGTTTGGTACATGAAGCCATTGTATTATTCAAATGACATCTGCTACTCAGCAAGTCATTGCAAAATTGTCATGCTGCAGCCTGCATGGCAGAGGCAAGGGATGCTGAACAACAGCTAGTGTTGTTATCAATGGCATCTGCTTCTCTTATTTATCATGGTGATTCACTCTTTTCACACCTTCTGTTTTTCACAATGTTAGATAGTGCTGCAAAGTCAACTCCTCTTCATTCTTTGCTCTCCTTGAATATGCTATCTTCAAACTTCTAATCCAGGTTTGGCCTTCCGCATTTTATTTTCCCCCATGAAAAGTAGAAGTAAACAGAGTTGAGAAGCATCTTTTTGCCCACTAAAATTTGCTTCTTTCTCAGGCTATTGATGAAGAGAAAGAATCAAGATCACATGAAGTGTTAATACTTTAAATTGCTTTGGTAAGATCACACTTGGAATACTGCTTCCAGTTTGGTTGCCACAATACAAAACAGATATTGAAGCTCTGGAAAGAATGCAGAGAAGAACAACAAAGATGATTAGGGAACTGGAGCTAAAACGTATGAAGAATGGTTGCAGGAATTGGATATAATGTAGTTTAATGAAAAGAAGGACTAGAGGTGACATGATAGCAGTGTTCCAATATCTAAGGGGCTTCCATAGAGAAGAGGGAGTCAACCTATTCTTCAAAACATGAAAAGGCAGGACAAGAAACAATGAATGGAAACTAATCAAGGCGCAAAACTAGAAATAAGGAGAAATTTCCTGACAGTTAGAATAATTCATAAATGGAACAACTTACCTCCAGAAGTTCAGGGTGCTCCAAAACTGGAGGTTTTTAAGAAGAAATTGGACAACCGAGTCTTCGGAGAGGGGCGGCATACAAATCTAAGTAATAAATAATAAATAAATAATAACCATTTGTCTGAAATGTATTTATTTATTTATTTATTTATTTATTTACTTACTTACTTACTTACTTACTTACTTACTTACTTACTTACTTACTTACTTACTTACTTGTACGCCGCCCCTCTCCGGAGACTCGGGGCAGCTAACAGAAATAATAAAACAGCATATAATAATAATCCAATACTAAAACCAATTAAAAACCCATTATTATAAAAAACCAAACATACATACAGACAGACATACCATGCATAAAATTGTAAAGGCCTAGGGGGAAAGAGTATCTCAATTCCCCCATGCCCGGCTGCAGAGGTGGGTTTTAAGTAGCTTACGAAAGGCAAGAAGGGTGGAAGCAATTCTAATCTCTGGGGGGAGTTGATTCCAGAGGTCGGGGGCCGCCACAGAGAAGGCTCTTCCCCTTGGTCCTGCCAAGCGGCACTGTTTAGTTGACGGGACCCGGAGAAGACCCACTCTGTGGGACCTAACTGGCCGCTGGGATTCATGCAGCAGAAGGCGGTCCCTGAGGTAATCTGGTCCGATGCCATGTAGGGCTTTATAGGTCATAACCAACACTTTGAATTGTGACCGGAAACTGATCAGCAACCAATGCAGACTGCAGAGTGTTGGTGTAACATGGGCATATTTGGGAAAGCTAAATGATTGCTCTCGCAGCTGCATTCTGCATGATCTGAAGTTTCCAAACACTTTTCAAAGGTAGCCCCATGTAGAAATGGTATAGGATTTTCTGTTTCAGCAGGAAGTTGCACTAGAAGACCTCCAAACTCTCTTCCAATTGTTACTCTGTTCTGCTATTCTGTTATATTGACCGAGCCTTCTGGGAAATGTACTGTAGGTCAATAGTATCTATTTCCCCCTGGTCTCTCAACCTTGGGTTATCATTTAAATTATTTTAGGTGATTGGATAGGTAGGAATTTATATCGTATCTCTTACAAAAATTGGCTACTCTTGCCTTTACCAAAATACGACAAAACATACTTTATTTTTATTTATTTTTATTTTATTTATTTTGTCAAACAATTATAGAGTGGTAATTTGTACAAATAAAACATTAGATAAGTAATGATAAAAAATAACAAAAGAAGACAATAAGACAGGGACGGTAGGCATAGTGGTTTCAAAAGTAATATTCCCGTTTCAGTGAGAAAGGGCCAAATAATGTCCGAACAGGTGTAATGACTGAAATACAGTGATCCCTCGAGTTTCGCGATCTCGATGTTCGCTAAACGCTATATCGCGAGTTTTCAACCCGGAAGTAAACTCCACCATCTACGCATGCGTGCCCTTCCACGCATGCGTAGATGGTGGAGTTTCCCCGCCGGGCAGAGGCTTCCCTGGGTCTTCCCCCTCTTGCCCCGGTAAGGCGCGAGCAACGGCGTGGGCGGGTGGGCGGCACACGCGCGGGAAACCCCCAGGCCGCTTCTCAGCTGAGAAGCGGCCCCAGCAACAGCGGGGGGGGCGGGCAGCACGCGCGCACGCCGAGGAAACCCCCGGGCCGCTTCTCAGCTGAGAAGCGGCCCCAGCAACAGCGCGGGGGGCGGGCAGCACGCGCGCACGCCGAGGAAACCCCCGGCCGCTTCTCAGCTGAGAAGCGGCCCCAGCAACAGCGCGGGGGGCGGGCAGCACGCGCGCACGCCGAGGAAACCCCCGGGCCGCTTCTCAGCTGAGAAGCGGCCCCAGCAACAGCGCGGGGGGCGGGCAGCACGCGCGCACGCCGAGGAAACCCCCGGGCCGCTTCTCAGCTGAGAAGCGGCCCCAGCAACAGCGCGGGGGGCGGGCAGCACGCGCGCACGCCGAGGAAACCCCCGGGCCGCTTCTCAGCTGAGAAGCGGCCCCAGCAACAGCGCGGGGGGCGGGCAGCACGCGCGCACGCCGAGGAAACCCCCGGGCCGCTTCTCAGCTGAGAAGCGGCCCCAGCAACAGCGCGGGGGGCGGGCAGCACGCGCGCACGCCGAGGAAACCCCCGGGCCGCTTCTCAGCTGAGAAGCGGCCCCAGCAACAGCGCGGGGGGCGGGCAGCACGCGCGCACGCCGAGGAAACCCCCGGGCCGCTTCTCAGCTGAGAAGCGGCCCCAGCAACAGCGCGGGGGGCGGGCAGCACGCGCACACGCCGAGGAAACCCCCGGGCCGCTTCTCAGCTGAGAAGCGGCCCCAGCAACAGCGCGGGGGGCGGGCGGCGGGCGGCACGCGCGCGGACAAGCAGCAGCAGCGAGGCGGCGGGGAAACCCAATCTTCAGCTCCTCGCTGCTGCTGTGGAAATAAAAACACCATCTGCGCATGCGCAGATGGTGTTTTTACTTCCGCACCGCTACTTCGCGAAAATTCGATTATCGCAAGGGGTCCTGGAACGGAACCCTCGCGATAATAGAGGGATCACTGTATACTAATTCTGAAGTTTCATGAGAACGTCTACCAGAAAAAAAATAGAATTCTACACAGCCCATTGAATGGTTCTCAATGTAATGTTATTATTTCTAAAATGCACTCTGGGGGATACAAAGGAGCATGGTGAAGCTGTGAAATGGTGAACTGATTCAAGGAACTCTGCCTGCTCTCTTCACACCTCGCAGTTGTCTTGAGTACATTTTGAAATCAGTGCTCTAAGAGAATTAAGAAACACGGCATACTTCCTACTTCCCTGGACCGAGCTACTGTTAAGATGTCCCGAATGTTGCCAGATTTCAGAAATGTCATTGCTATTTTATGACACATTTTTGGCTCAGAGCTGTGATTTAGCAATCGTATAAATGCTATTAATCTGCCAATTGTCAGGAAGATGCCTGCTGCAAACCAATCTCCCCCAGCTTTTAATGTTGCCTCTTTTTTGCTAATAGTACAACAATATTCCTAAAATTATATCCTTCTTCTATTAATTCTTCTTTTAGCCATGTCCTTCCATCTTTGTGGATGGACTAAATTGCATTTGGGGATGATTGACTCTAGCAATGTAATGATGTGTTAATTGCTTAATACTGGCCATATAGCTATCTCACAGCCCAGAATACAAGCAACCCCTAAATGACCACTTACTGCATTTGTACTAGTAAAGGCATCCAGTGACACTTCTACATCTATTAAGGGTCAAAATTGTTTTCTTCCTTCTTCTTTCAAAATATGTAATAATTGAGAGAGAGCAGCTGGGATAAAATAGGAGACTCAATTTAGTGTAGTGGTTAAGACAGGACTGACAGTTTCCTAGGCTGTGGGCCAGATGTGGCACATGCTGACCACACCCACAAATTTAGCAAAGGGGTTAAAAACCCCAATATGTCATGTGACATAGCCGTGACGACGTGAGTTTGACACTCCTGGATTGAGGCATCAGGCTAGAAACTAGGAGACTGTGATCCCATTTTATTTACACCATTTATTATGTATTTATTATTGCTATTTATAAGCCGCCTAACTCCTTCTAAATTTTAGGCATGAAATCAGCTGGGTGACCTTGGGTCAGTCAGTTTTTTCTTGGTCCTAGGAAAAAGGCAATGGCAAACCACTTCCAAAAGTCTTGTCATGAAAACTGCAAGGATTTGTCACTAGGAGTTGAAGGCACAATCAGACAAAGCCATTTTTTAATAGTATAGACTTTTTCACTTCCTTTCTTCTTTCTTATTTTAAATAGATGCAAGGGTATTAGTAAAGAAGGATTTTCTATTGTCATATTGCATATTGAATATAAAATTTATTAATAAGTGAAATTAAACATTTAATACTGTGCATAGTGTATTTCAGTTCATATCAAACTCTACTGTACCCCATGAAAATGAGGGTTCCAACCTCACTACATGTGCTAGCACAGAAGCAGATTATCTATGCTTCTGCCCCCCATAGTGTTTGGTAATGATCCTAGATAGAGGTGAATGAACAAGCTGCCCTAAAAATTATCTTTGGTCCCCACTTGTCATTCAGCTCTCACCTGTGGCTCCTAATAGCTGTAGCATGCACAATGGCCACACCCTGGGCAATAGGATCAACAGGCTGACCAAACCTGAGAGTAGCCACAGGGTCATTGACTTGTCTATCCTGAGCATGTGAAGACAGATTCCAGCAGACTGAGCAGATGAAATCTACTAGAATAGGACAATGGTTATGAAGGCAGTCTTTACAAGCAATGTGGTACGCTAAGAGTACGACAAGACATGAAAGATACCTTGACCAACCACTGAGCCCAGACCATCTCCAGCTGCCTCGACTCTTGTCCTGCTACTGGAGCAAGATAGAGTCTGGGAAGAGAGAGTCAAGCTGACTATGCGCACCTCTCCCTCACTTTAATCCAATTCACACGCAAGTCTTGACATCCCAGATGTCAAGGTCCTCTTTGAACACGATGGATGAACATCATCATCATCAGGTAGAGGCAAATGCAGGGTCTCCTGCTGGGGCAAGGGATTGGACTAGATGACTTCCAACTCTGTTAATCTGTAATTGTAATTAATGCATACAAATATGGGAGAGTTCTAGGTGAAACCAGAGTCTTTCCAATGGAAATTTCAATTACAAGGAACACAAGAAAAGGTGTCTTGTCACAAGTGAATTGATTTCAAAAGAGTCAAAGCCAACATTTGTGGCAGCGTGTGTGAAGCCCTACCACCGTTCTACTTGCGTCTGCTTCATTTCTATAGTAGCACAGCTACTGACAGGAGGCTCCTAAATATGCTGTAAGTGGAACTCATAGAATTCCTAGCTATGCTGGAAATCCTATAACTATCAATTCCTGAGCATCTAAAAGATGTCAATTTTTGTCTGAGTAGCTAGACTGAGGAGATATCAAAAGATGTTTATTTATTTATTTATTTATTTTATTTATTACTTAGATTTGTATGCCGCCCCTCTCCGAAGACTCGGGGCGGCTCACAACATGTAAAAACAAATCATAAGCAATCAGACAAATTTAAAATATTTAAATATTTAAAAAACCCATATACTAACAGTCATACACACAGACATACCATGCATAAATTAAACGTGCCCAGGGGGAGATGTTTCAGTTCCCCCATGCCTGACGGCAAAGGTGGGTTTTAAGGAGTTTACGGAAGGCAGGAAGAGTAGGGGCAGTTCTAATCTCCGGGGGGAGTTGGTTCCAGAGGGCCGGGGCCGCCACAGAGAAGGCTCTTCCCCTGGGGCCCGCCAACCGACATTGTTTAGTTGACGGGACCCGGAGAAGGCCCACTCTGTGGGACCTAATCGGTCGCTGGGATTCGTGCGGCAGGAGGCGGTCTCGGAGATATTCTGGTCCAATGCCATGAAGGGCTTTAAAGGTCATAACCAACACTTTGAATTGTGAATGTTGTGCTATCCGCAATCTATCTGATATTCCTTCCACATCCCCTGCTAAGTTATTCCTACAAGATTATGTAACACATACTTCCAGATAAGGTCAAGACACATAGCAGCAGCTGCCAATGTTCATTAGCTGCTTTGTCATGTTTAATCTGCTTTATATAATACTTATAATCAATGTACAAGAGATCTCTGAAAGCAAAAGATTTTTCAAACCTGGGTCCCTGGTGATTTGTCTGAAGTAGACCTGACTGATTTCTTTGATGCTGAACCCAAACAATGTGCTAGGTTGGCAAAACACTGACAGATTGTGTTGGAACTAAAAATTTAATATATTTAAATGTTTAAATATATTTTAATTTCATGTTCAGTGACAATGATAAACAGCAGCTTACTGACTCCTTAATAAATTTAATACATTTAACATGCATGGGCTGCAAAAACTGCAATACAAGGAGCCCCTGAGTTGCAACCCCAAATTGACCTCAACATTTATGTTGCTAAGTGAAACATTTAAGTGAGTTTGCCCCATTTTACGACTTTTCTTGCCATAGTCGTTAAGTGAACCATTGTATTTGTTAAGTGAGTAACATGGTGGTTAAGTGAATTGACTTGTCAGAAGGTCGCAAAAGCTGATCACATGACTCCAGAACCCTGCAAGTATCATAAATATGAACCAATTGTAAAGTATTTGAATCTTGATCACGTGACCAGGGCGATGCTGCAATGGTTGTACGTGTGAAAAATGAACATTTTTTTCCAGTGGTATTATAATTAAATGAACTGTTGCAAGTTAAACACTACCTATACAGAGAACCCTAACTCTTCACATAGTAGTCTAATGCAGTGTTTTTCAACCAGTGTGCCGCGAGACATGGTCAAGTGTGCCGTGAAGTTCAGAGAGAGAAAGAAAGCAAGAGAGAAAGAAAGCAAGAGAGAGAGAGAAAGAAAGCAAGGGAGAGAAAGAGCGAGAGAGAGAAAGAGAACAAGAGAGAGAGAGAAAGCAAGAGAGAGAGAAAGAGAACAAGAGAAAGAAAGCAAAAGAGAGAGAAAGAAAGAGAAAGAAAGCAATAGAGAGAGAAAGAGAGGGAGTGAAGGATAGAGAGAAAAAGACATAGAGGGAAGTAGGGAGGGAGAGAGAAAGAGAGCAAAAAAGAGAGGAAGGAAGGAAGGAAGAGAAAGAAAGAGGGATGGAGAGAGAAAGAGGGAGGGCGGGAGGGAGGGAGGGAGAAATAGAGCGAAAGGGAGGAAGAGAGAGAATTTTTTTGTCCAAACTTTTTTTAGCCCCCACCCTCCCCCCATTCAATGTGCCCCAGGGTTTCATAAATGTAAAAAATGTGCTGCGGCTCAAAAAAGGTTGAAAATCACTGGTCTAATGGCCATCTGGATTTTTGCATTCAATTTTGTGTTTCCTATCAAATATGCAATCCTCTGGCATGTTTACAAGGGCAGCCAACATCACAATGTCAGTCACCAATAAGTCATTTCCTATGTTCTTTTAACGACCTTATTATTTCTCTAATATTAATCAAAAATAAAAATGACTAAAACAATGAAAACTGAGATTAAAAGTGAATCGAAAACTAAATTTTAAACTAATTGTGAAGCTAAGCCAACAATTAAATCTGATCGTAATCACAAGACTGGACTGAGTTGCCATTTAGTCTTGCAATCTACCCAAGTTATAGTTCATTGCTTTAAGAGCCCAATACAACAGCCAATGAAAAAACAGGAAACGATGCTGGGCTAAACATTTTTGTTTGTTTGGTGCCCACCCTCCCTCCCGCTGCCCATGTTTTTTTGGTTTTGGTTTGATAAAAGTGCATTTTGCATTAGTAGTAGTAATACCAGTGGAATATGTGGGATGGTAATTACTGGAAGCTTTTATTTTCCAATTCTTATTTATTACAGTGCTATTATGGCAGCCTTTTTTCAAAAGCATTTACAGAGCATATTTATGATGGTTCAGATTTGTATTTTCTTCTAATTATATCAGTTGCTCTGGGCATACTTAATAAGGATGATATAGAAATGTCTGCAATAAATAATTGCGGTATTTGCATACCTATGAATACATGCATCTGAATATTTGTGTTGTTGAGATTAACAGGATCTAATCCATTGTATGTTAATATGTATAGCAGCAACTCCCAATCATTTGGGCACCAGGGACCTGTTCCTTGGAGAGGGTTTATCCATAGACTGGAAGGGGCATGGTTTCATGTGCTACCTGCATCCCGCAGATGGGGTTTCACTTGTTTGTATGGCTTGGTTGCTGGCATGCCACTGTCTGGAACCAGTCCAGGGCCCCAGGGTTGGGGACCCCTGTTGTATAAGATTCCAGTCTCAGACTAAAAATCTATAATTCATGGATTGAGAACCAATATGGGGTTCTTCTTTGTCCAATGTAGGAACTCTTTTGAACCACATTTCCTCCATAGCAATTAGGGAGTTTACTTTCAACAACATTAAAACAAACAGGTCCCAAATAGAGCTAAAATGGAAATAGATATTTGGGGGGAGAACCCTTATTTGTAAAAAAGAGGGAGATAAATCAATGATAGATTGGTTAATTTAAAGGCTTTGCATTTTGAAGGTCATCTTAACAAATGTTTAAACTTTTTTTAAAAGTTCCAGTTGTCCTTCCTGCCTGAAGAGCTGTGAGGCTGAAAGAACAGGTCAGGACCAAATGGAACGGGACCTCTTGAAAAACTCGCAGGACCAATTTTAATCTCAAATCTCCAGATCATGTCATGTCAGGCCACTTCACCCACGCTCATTAATGTTCCTACCCTGGTAGTATACAATGTCTGGAGTTAGGATAAGAAAGAAAACAGCCATTTCAGAGTAGAGCACTTATCCTCAGGCTACTCAGGTGATGATGGATAATGAGATACTAATAGAAGTAGGCAACAATGTAAGGGTGAAATGCTCCTAGTGCCTGTTGGTTGTAGGAGAGCCAGTCATGAAGGGAGTATGAGGCTCTGCCCACCTACTTGGACACCACCATTTGGCTTTTTTTACCCTCGGTGCACGGGCACAGAGATTAAAAGATCCCAAATGGCGGCATCTGGGTGGATGGGCAGAGCCTCATACTCCCTTCGTGACTGCGTCTCCTATGACCAACAGGCATGAATGAACTGGGAGCATTTCCTCCCTGAAGCCATGTCTTATAGAAATACTGTAGTTACTGAGAGATCTTCAAGTAGGGCAACTGTCCTTGGTTTGCCTCCTTTCTCTGTGGATTCTTTCTTTCTTTCTTTCTTTCTTTCTTTCATGTCCTTCCTTCCTTCCATTCTTCCTTCCTTCCTTTCTTTCTTTCCTTCATGTCCTTCCTTCCTTTCTTTCTTTCCTTCATGTCCTTCCTTCCTTCCTTCATTTCTTTCTTTCTTTCTTTCCTTCATGTCCTCCCTCCCTCCCTTTCTTTCTTTCTTTCCTTCCTTCCTTCATGTCCTTCCTTCCTTCCTTTCTTTCCTTCATGTCCTCTCACACTCCCTCCCCCTCTCTTTCTTTCTTTCTTTCTTTCTTTCTTTCTTTCTTTCTTTCTTTCTTTCTTTCTTTCTTTCTTGTTAGTAGCCTAATTATCAAATGTTGTGCCTGTTGCAACTTCAAAACAAGGGTAATTTTATGTACAGTACAGTGTGATGCAGTGGTCAAGATAGGAAGAAATATAACCATTGACTGTTTGCTATCTGGATTACCAGAAGGAATTGTGGAAACACACTTCTTGCCATAGCAACTGAGAATCTGCAGTTCAAACCATTCTCTGCTGCTCATGGCAGAAGTAGCTGTGTTTTGTGAAAGCTTGACTGGTTTACTTTGTCAGCAATCCTATAAAGTTGTCTGTTACATATATGCATATTCATGCTTGGAAGACTGCAAAAGAACCTCCAAGGTTTTGAAATAGACTTCAATCATAATATTATATGCAGATAGTTCAAACAGATGCTTCATGAAGCACTCCTCCTAATGGTTTCAAGACTAGTCCTTCCTAACTATCCACAGCATAATTACAACAGTAACAATAATTACAACCTCCTCTAGAAGACATGCCTACCAATGGAACACTTTATGCTTTATCTTCATTCTCAATAGCAAAACAGGCTCCTTTGGGGTAGAACTAGGCTGTTGTAGCCTTAAAAGGTGATTTGGTCATCACTTCCCATGGAGGCAGGCTTGTTTAATCCTTGTTCAGGTGAATGGCTCAACGGAACTTATATTTTTACTTCCTTCTGCTGCCCAGAAGTCCTGACTGCTACTTATTGGCTGCCAGAATAATACAGCTATAATAAAACCATATACTGAGTGACAGAACAATCATGGAAGAAGAGAAGTGAGCACTCCGCAAAGCCAGAGCTACAAATGCTGGGACAATTGTTCCCACACATGTCTGTCCAATATGCAGCAGAATATTTTGTGCCCATATAGGCCTTACCAGCCACCTGCAGACACATCGTGACTAGTCCACCACCTGTTGGGTGTCAAGGTCTTCTTCGAAATTGATGATGTGACCCGCCAATGGCCTGTGCAGGTGGCACCCAAGTCAGACAGTGAGGAGGTTGGCAAGGACTCAATGCCAGAGACAGGAATACAGCCAGGGCTTCAGAACCTCCAGACCTCTTGGCAGTGATGAGGAAGGAGTGGCTTCTCCTCTGAATGCAAGAGTCTGCAGGGCTGCCAAGAGGCCAGAATGGGTACTCCAGAGGAGGTTTCCTCAGGAGTAAGACTTGAGGCTAATTGGCCACTCCCCTAGTCTATTTAAGAACACTAGAGGAAGCTGGAAAGGTCCAGGAGTCAATTCCTTTAGACTGAGATCTGTGTCATGCCTTGTATTGTGAAGTCCTGTTTTTCCTGCATTGGATTTATCAAGAAAAGCTCCTGGGCATTTGGCCAAGCCTTCAGATATTACATGAGCTAAGACCGACTAAACTTATGCCAGCTGCTAATAAAGATTATTTGTTTGTTTGTTTGTTTGTTTGTTCATTTGTTCATTCATTCATTCATTGGATTTATATACCGCCCCTCTCCAAGGACTAATTAGCAGCTGACTTTCTGAATGAAATGATTATTTCTGTTGATTTGTGTGTTTGCCCCTGCTAAGCCAGTTATTAGCTGTGGTTCATTAATTAAACAAACTCAATTCTAACCGTGTGTTTGTGATACATTTGTAACTGGGGACAGAACACACGATGGATGAACATCAATCAATATTGAGTGGCAATTGGGAAATTTGAACGACCCTCTTAACCCACACAACTGGGTGAATTAAATGCTGCTCTAGAGAAAGTCCTGTCGAAACATTCAGAATTGTTATTGAATTCCTAGATTTTTGGGGAGATACAAAAGTTGGATTGAAATGTTTGACTTCTTCACCAGCTGTCTTGGTAATAAGCATTCTTCCTGTTTAAACTATTGCTGCACTTCTCTCAAGTGCTAAACTACTCCTGTTAAGACATTTTCTACCTGAGATGATAGTAATAGCTATATTATGTTTGACCTTGTTTGGCAGGAAACTTGCAGTGTCAAACCGTGTGCTTGATTGTACTTTGAGGATGCTATTTTACGGGAAAGTGCCAAACAAAACTAATCCTTTCTAAAGTTATTTTATAAAAGAGATATTTTCTGCTTTAAATAATAATAGTAGATGGGTAATGCTGATGAGGTTTATAATAATACCATGGGATAATCAAATATGAAACAAAATATTAGAGAAAACCACAAAGAATCAACATCTGAAAATCAACATTATGGCATAAATTGGCCATTAGATGACATTTAAAAAAAATCCTTGATTGGTACTTAGAGAATTTGTGGATTGATAAAATTTCAATCTTTCCAATTACAAGAGATTATATTGCTTGGCTATTGCTTGGATACTGGAAGTTGTGGTGCTGCAGTGATTAGATTGCAATATTGCAGGCCAAGAGTTTGATCCTGACTGACTCAAGGTTGACTCAGTCTTCCATCCTTCATCCTTCCATCCTTTTGCCCTGAGTCTACGGAGAAGGGCGGCATACAAATCTAATAAATAAATAAATAGATAGATAGATAGATAGATAGATAGATAGATAGACAGACAGACAGACAGACAGACAGACAGACAGACAGACAGACAGACTGTAGAGATAGATAGATAGATAGATAGATAGATAGATAGATAGATGATAGATAGATAGACAGACAGACAGACAGACAGACAGACAGACAGACAAACCAACAAATAAATAAATAACAATAGAGTGAGGCAATATGGAAGTGATGTGCCGGTGTCTGGAGGCTCTCTGGATGGGTGCCAGCAGGCTCAAGCTCAATCTAGGCAAGATGGAGTGGCTGTGGTACTGCCTCCCAAGGACAGGTCAATCTGTCTGTCCATCACCCTGGGGGGAATTGTTGACCCCTCAGAGAGGGTTAGATTAGATTTAGATTTATTGGATTTATATGCTGCCCCTCTCCGCAGACTTACAACTTGGGCATCCTCCTTGATCCACAGCTGATCTTAGAACACCATCTTTTGGCTGTGGCAAGGGGGGCGTTTGCCCAGGTTCACCTGGTGCACCAGTTGTGGCGCTATTTGGACAGAGAGTCTTTGCTCACGGTTGTTCATGCCATTATCACTTTAAGGTTTGACTACTGCAATGCTCTCTATATGGTGCTACCTTTGAAAAGTGTTCAGAAATTACAAATTGTGCAAAATGCAGCCATGCGAGCTATTATGGGCCTACCAAGATATGGCCATGTCTCTTTAGCACTCCGCAGACTGCATTGGCTGCCATTTGGTTTCTGGACCCAATTCAAAGTGTTGGTTATGGCCTATAAAGCCATACATGGCATAAGACCATATTACTGCGGGACCGCCTTCTGCCGCACGATTCTCAGCATCTGGTTAGGTCCCATAGAGTTGGCCTTCTCCAGATCCCATCAACTAAACAATGTCATTTGGCAGGTCCTAGGGGAAGAGCCTTCTCTGTGGGGCACCTGGCCCTCTGGAATCAACTCCCCCCAGAGATTCACATTGCTCCCACCCTCCTTGCCTTTCATAAGAACTTGAAAACACACTCATGTCGGCAGGCTTGGGGTCACTAGAGCCCTGCCTCTGCCCAATAAATGTACTGGATGTGACAGTATGGATTTGATTGTTTGTTTTTAAATGACTAGTTTTAAGATAATTTTTAAAGTAATTATTCTATTAATTAGCTTAAAAATGTTTTATAGTGTATCTTTTTTAATCGAAAATGTTGTGAGCCGCCCCGAGTCCATGGAGAGGGATGGCATATAAGTCAAACAAACAAACAAACAAACAAAAAAACAAACAAACAAAAAATGCTGGCAATGTAAATCAATGAGAGAATGTTATAAAGAGTATGTGCTCTTGCTATTACACTGATACAGTATGACAATTTAGGTTCTTAATGCATGCAAAATGTAATACTATTACTGATAATAAAAGTTTCTGTGACTGATATTTATTTCAGTGGTTAGCTTATTTGTTTTTCTGGGATATCCCAGTCTACGGAGAGGGGCAGCATACAAATCTAATAAATAAAATAATAAAACATCACCTCATTATTTATAATGCCTTATTAACATTTCCTAATGACTGCCCCAGTTTCAACAGTAATCATTGTGTATGTTCATCATGTTTTGCTCTTGTTTGCATTTCCCTGTAATTGCCTTGGATTTAACATTGCTGTTTCATTTCCCAGCTGATTTGTTCCAGAACATCTTATATAAAATGTCTTTTCAATGGTAAGACTCTCCTTGAATAACCACATGGACCTTCTCAGACCTGAATATTTTTGGGAGATGCCCAGTGCTACTCCAATCATATATTGGAGGGACTGCAAGTCAGGGTTTTTGGGATGGTTGTGCCAAGGGAGGACACATTTGACTAGGTCAACAACTATTGTCGTTCCTACCCATATAAAATATGCTCTTAATTAAATAGGATTTTCATTCTGAGCAGTTTTTGGAAAAATACAGTAAAAATAAACTAGGCTTAATTATCATGGTTTATTGGAAATACTTTGGAGGTGTTTTAAACTTTTTTCTTTGTTTATGTTAGTTCTGCACTGACTGTATTTGTTATACAGATGAGGCATTTTTCTATTGAATTGTCTTCTTTCCTGGATTTGAAAAAATCTAATTTTTTTAAAAAAAATTAAAATCAGTAGGAAATTTTATCAGATGCAATCAAATGAGTATATGGAAATTCCTCTTATTTTAAGAACTTTATATGATGATTCTTTTCTTGCTAAGGTTTTAAACCTCCAACATGCTTTCAGCTGCTTGGCCACTTTAAAGAACAGAAGCTTCTTTCTTAATATTTCCTGGAATGGCTGTGTCACCATGTTGGATCTTCTTTTTGTTCTCAGAACATTTTGTTCCCAATGATGGATGAGCATTAGCAACACTTTGTTTTAGCTAGTGTTGTTCCACCATGAGTCAGTTTGGATCACAATGGTAGAATTCTTTTTAATCCCTTCCATTAAGGGATTATTTTTCATGATGTAATGGGATATGAGCTTTACAAATAAATACAACTATAAATAAACTCTGGAGTTATTAGCAAATTTTGTGGAGGGAAGAAAAAAGGGCAAAACATTTTAAAAAGTGGTATAAATTGGATTTACATAACCCTATTTTCACTACTTTTAGTTAATTAGAGCATCAGTACATGGTTAATCATGCAACAGCATGTATATAAGAAGGAGGAAATTGATAAAGTACCAGGAATGAAATAATACACACCACTGGTCTTGCTTTCCCAAGAAGCAAAACTTTAACTTTTTCTTTTCTCTTTTCTTTTCTTTCTTCCTTCCTTTCTTTTCTTTTTTGGTTACAGAGCAATCTTTAATCTTGGGGGGGGGGAGTTGAAAAAATTAGCAATAGAAAAAGAAAAAAATATTATATTTTTAATTTATCAATAGTCACTTGGTTTACCAATCGATTCACAATTGCAAGATATTGATGGAAATTACTATTTTTTCTAAAATGTATCAATCACATATTTTCAAAACCATTCCTTGACATCTGGAATAATGTCACTTTCACATTAATACAATTATTAATTAGTACACTTCAATTAATAATAATTCATGTTGCCCTCTCTATGCTCAATATAGCCACAATTTCTGATAAATAGTCAAATTTCAAAACTTATATATAATTGTACACTGTTCAGAATCACTCTGTGAGTGAGATGGATGGTCTCTAAATCTGATCAATATAAACAAACAAACAGACAAATAAATAAATAAATGAATAAATAAATACATCAGGATTACATCTTTAACATTTAATCCCCCCCCATAAATTTACTAATATACTTTTATACAACCCCCAAAAGTACTAAATGATCATACATCCATATCATGTGTGACAGTGAGCCCCCCCCTTTTTTTTGCATTTCTAGGAATTGTCCATATGTCTCTGTGTCTCTCTATCTTTACATTTATTTCTGAACTCTAGCAGAATAACAGAATTGGAAGGGACCTTGGAGGTCTTCTAGTCCAACCCTCTGCTCTCCCAGACCCTATATTATTTCAGATATGCTAGCAAATATACCAGAAAAAATATACCAGCAAATGGACACTTATAAACAAATAAGTTATCATTCTCTGTAAATTCATATGAATAACCTTGGACAAAAATATGGGCACTAGAAATTTAAAGCTGTGTATGTTTAAAACAACTTTCCTTTTTAAAAAAAACCCACAACACACACACACACACACACACACACACACACACACACAAATGGAATTATGGAGTACTTCATGATAAAACCACCAAATTAACCTCTGCCACTTTGTACAATTGAATATTTTGCTAGTTATAAACATTATCAAGCTCATTTTCTTTTAAACAACCAGGTAACAAAAAAAACACCTCCCCAGGTACCCAGACTTTAAAAGGAATAAATGTTCCTCCTCCCCCTTCCTGACCTTTAAAGGACCACAAATTTAAGCTATTAAACAATGCATGTTGTAGAGCATTGCTGAAGGCATCTGGTACTCACTCAAAACACAGCCGTTGCTGTCGAAACATTGTAGGTTTCCTCCATTCCATGCTCCACAGAAGAAAGGTTAAATGTAACTTTTATATGAAACATATATCAAACTGTGACAAATAGGAGAGTTTATTAAATGCAGATGTACTGGGGAAAGTGTGTGAAAGGTTTAAGACATTTACTCAGATGGCCTGGGAGAAAGGGATGTTGAGGGGGGGGGGATTTCACTGTGCAATTCTTCCACGGATCACATAACTGCAACTCCATTGTCAAAAACAGAGCATCTTCAGCGTAGAGGAATGAGATTGCAAACTGCTTTTTTTATTTTGTTTTATTTTTATGTCCCCCAAAGCAATTTGAGTGGAACCACATTTATTATATCACTTGACATCTCCATGATTCCAGTATCTACCATCTGTTTTCAGGTGCTTTTCTAGACAAGCCAAGTAAAATAGAAAGCAGATGAAAAGCAGGAATTATTTTGGACTCATTGATTTCCCTGGGAGAGATATGGTTTTCCCCGTTGTGTAATCAATGAACTTTGAAGCCACTTATCTTTGACTAAATTGCAGTCAGAGATTGCAGCCATTCAAGATCTTGTTATAATTCATGCTTCTAAAGGCTTCCTCTTAGAATATAGCTAAACAAAATAGCATTATTCCCATCAATTTCAGCCAGAGGGAACAAAATGGATGAATACAATGAAACTCCTCCCCCCCACCCCCCACCCCTACATAGTTAGGAATCAGATGTTCTCAGTGAACACTAACTTTTCTTAGTTATACTGCCTCACTACCAAAGGCGTTTTGTCCTCTTGCGTATAAGCTTAAAATCTTCTCTGATCCTGGATAAATTTTTAGGACAAGGGTTTACTTTATTAAAATCTTAACACAGTTGTTCTGGGGGTGAGATTACTCTATTGCTGCTGATAATCAGAATGGCTGCAAAGGATTAGTATTAGTCTTCAGGTTGGAAACCTATTAAATTGTGCAAAATTGGAGACAGGAAATCACTAAGCCTATTTCTCAGCTTTAGGTTGAAAAAGGAAGGTGGCATGTCATCGCTGAAGGTTGTACTGATTTACATGTTAGATATAATATGGGAATGTGTCAGTCGTCTTTGTTGCCGTCCACCACTACCACCGCCCCGGATGAACAAGACAGAAAATCTGACTGGATGAGTTAATTTTCATGTAAGGCTGCATAACAAACCCTTGCAAGTTCAAGGTGCTGCTTTTAATTATTTGAACAATTGCAGGGGGAGAGGAATCTCTCTTAAATTTCTTCCTCTGACCATTAATAGTCGACCAGACAATGTCGTCTGATGGGGCCTAGGGGAAGAGCCTTCTCTGTGGTGGCCCTGGCCCTCTGGAATCAACTCTCTTTGGAGATTCAAACTGCTCCCACCCTCCTCGCCTTTTGCAAGAGCTTTCACCAGGCATGGGGTAACTATTGTAACCCCTTCTCTGACAATTAAGTTAAGATTGGTTATGATTGTGTAGTATCGATTGTTTTTAAGATAATGGGTTTTAGTTATAGTTTTAATTATTGGATTTGTATCTGTATTGTTCTATTGTTGTTGTGAACTGCCCCAAGTCTTTGGAGAGGGATGGCATACAAATCTAATAAATTAATAATAATAATAATAATAATAATAATAATAATAATAATAATAATAATAATACAGATTTGGGCTTTCCCCTCTTTGGTCTGATTGTTTCCTTGGCAACAATTCATCCCTGGTCCCTCAAGATCAGCCGCCCCGAGTCTGCAGAGAGGGGCGGCATACAAATCTAAATAATAAATAATAAATAAAATAAGATCAACCACATATTCCATTTTACTTCTACTCACATGCAAATATAATACAAACTATTATCAAATAATAATAGTTTTTGTTATGATTTCGGAAATTATTCTCTGACCTTTACTGAAGCTTCTTTACCATTTGAGCAGCCATGTATAGTGTGTTTGATCAGCATTAATCAATATTCTTTATGGGGGGCTACTGCCCAGACGGGGGGAATGCAGTGGGGTAGCGAAAATGGAGCTCCACCCCAGAGCACCCAATTTGGACTGAAAGATGTTGAAAGAAAATGCAAGGCGTCCTGTATAAGCCACGCCCACAGTGTGGTAGTAAAAATTTTGGTAGCCCTTCTTTAGCATATACAGTAGTCCCTCACCTATCGCTGGTGTTACGTTCCAGACCTGGCCGCGATAGGTGAAATCCGCGATGGGGAATTTATCGACTGATAGTACTTATTTAAGTATTTATATGGTAATTGTTTGGTAAGTTTTCATTGTTTTAAGTGTTTATAAACCCTTCCCACACAGTATTTATTTTAGATACAGTATTTAAATACAGTATTTACAATTTTAGATTTATTTATTTATTTTGAAAAACCTGCCGATCGAGTTCGGCAGGCTGTTTAAATCTGCCGATCGCCTTCCTCAGAAACCCGCGATGAAGTGAAGCCGCAGTAGGTGAAGCGCGGTATAGCGAGGGACTACTGTAAACACTTTTGCCTCAGTATATTTTGGTCAGTATGATTCAAGCTCTCCTGTCACTGACTTGTTCCTCCTTTTGTTATTGTTTAAATGAGTCAATGGAACTATATTTTAATATATCATTTTCATTTGTTCCCCTATTATTATTATATTATAACCTTGTGCCATTGGTTTGTTACCAAGAATTAGAAATAGTCAACATTAACCTGGAAACTATGAATTTTATTTGATTTTTTTTTACAGAAAGAATGTTTACTCCCTCTGTGGAATGACAGTTGCAATGTTTTGCTTCATGCCCTGATTATTTTAAGATCATGTGTTCAATGTAATCAAGAACAAAACCCCCTTTTTTAAGTGCAAGTTGTATACGAAGTGCCATTTGATAAAATTGTGAATGAAAACCAAGGCAAATTTCCTAACACATTTTTTAAAAAATTTTCTGTTTTCTTTTTTAAGAACAAAAGTAGCAATTTGCAAAAGATTTGATGGAATGGAGTAAAGCGTCAAATTGCAGTGCTGATGCAGACTGGATTTAGACTGATCCGAGCACCCCTATGCTGAGATCTCACACAGCGCATAGAATAGCTTGCCATTTCACACATTTACTTCAGCCATCAAAACAGCAGAGGCATATTTTGAACTGTAGAGAGCATGTTGTGGAACAATTTGTGTTTTTGTAGGATATCTTTACCTGAAATATGTCAGGGACATAGACAGGCAATTGCTGGATAAATACCTGCAGAAAGGACTTCCAAAAAGGGATAATATTAGGCAAAATAAGAGATTGAAGAAGGGGGTGGGTCTTGATATCAGTGCTTCCAATATTTTCAATGATGGAGCATGTTCTTATTTTCATCTCTAAAATGTTAGGTGGTATGATATCATACTGTGATAAGTACAGCACCTTGCTGAGAAGACTGGTGATACCCTGTTGTACACGTCAGTTGTTTCCAATCTGTTCCTTTTGTGTTTATTCACTGCTTAAACCATCTAACACTGGCTGCATTACATCTGTTTTAGCAAGGCAGCAAATTTTATTAATGCTTACGAAAATTTCATGAAGGAATTTTGTATCATTCCAGGGAGGCGGTGGGGAGAGCAGATTTGTGTCATTCACATTTGATCCAATCATTCATCTGGAATGTCTTATGTGTCTGAAGTTTATGTGGCTTCATGCAGAACTTCATGTGTGCAATGCATTACAAAAGAGAAGGAAGGAAGGAAGGAAGGAAGGAGGAAGAGAGGGAGGGAGGGAGGAAAAAAGAAGGAAGGAAGGAAAGAAAGAAAGAAAGAAAGAAAGAAAGAAAGAAAGAAAGAAAACATTAAGTATAGATGCTTATGGACAAAAGAAAGCAACCCGCTTCTGTTAATATGTCTTGCCAGAATCCATTCAAAGAAAATAAGGCCATGCAAAGTGCAAATATGGCTAATGTTGTTTAATTTAAAGAATATATGTATTTGTTCCTGAATTTCTAACTTGCAATTGGTGTATCTTTGTCAACCCCGCCACTGCTACCCTCTGCCCCCTAAGATTTGCAGATTGAACTTATAGTGCTTGATGAGCAAACACAGTTGATTTACAGTTTAATTTCCAACCATTTGTGTAGGGAATTTTCTGCTGAGATTGTCTGTGCTGAAAATGGGCTTTCAGCTACATCACATTGGTCATTTTGCTCCACATGAACACTGCACCATTTCAGCCTCATTCTACCCAAACTCTCCAAGGTTACAAGGACTCAGCAAGCTGTACAATCCACAAAGCAATATGTTCACAGAGCTCCGGGGGGAAAAAACCTTATGACCTCAGCATCTGTAGTGATGTTAGCCACCTTATTTAGAAACTATTTTAATTATTGGGATATGATGTGCTTTAAATGAGAGACAGTTGAGCTGGATCATATGTGCTGTAGGAGAGCTAAGTTATCAATTATGTCGGCTTTAAATTACACTGTAATAAATAATCTGGGCTAACACTGAAGCATTTAGCATGGAATCTAATTGCTAATTCACCAGGATGCCCCCAAAATTTTTAAATGTTTCATGGAACTGCAATCAGAAGGTGTTTTCTTGTGCTCCATTATCTTGTATTTACAATCATTTACAATAAAGTCAGCCATGTTCTCTTTATTGGCAATGCAACAAAAGCAGCCAATTAAAAAGAAGAAATGCAAAATTTTTCTTCATTAGGTACAGTTGGAAATGAGGGAAATCAGAGAAACTAGCATGCAAGGAATATCATAGAACATAGAATAATGGGAGGCTGGTTGAAATCATTCCACAAAGGGGCATTCTATGGCAGAAATAAAACATGCAAAATATGAAGTAAAAATGCCACATATCCCACTACATAGCTCTTCTTCCTCTGCCTACTGATACATTCAAGGTTCTCACTAAGTCTGAGGGATGGAGCTGTGGGATTTCCCTTTGGCGAAACAGAAAGAGCCAATTTTCCCTATGACCCTCTTCCAGACTCTTCCAAAGAAAACAGAGGGGGGCAATAAAAAGTCCTCCAAGGTTCTCATGGTAAGGAAAAGATGTTGCTATGTATCATCTGGCATCAGATATGCCAAAGACAAAGACTTTTAGAAAAGCCTGCACTACATTGGTGCCAACATTATTTTTACTTTTGTAAAATAGTCCCTTTCTCTGCAATACGATGCATGGGTATTCCAGAGAGCTCGGTAGAATATTCTTGTTGGAAAATGGCTGTAGGTCAAACTCGCATTGTCACATTTTCGCTATGTGAGGTATTGTAACTTATTTCCCCTTTGTTAAACCAGGAGTGAGCATGGCTACTGCGTGATGCATTTTGCCTGCCGGTTGTGAGTTTGAAACATCTTCTGTAGGTAATTTTCAGTTTAGTTTGCACTCTCCCACTCAGTTATTATATCCAGAAGACAGTAAGCACACAGTTCAGTGATGGGCTCCTATGGGTACGGTCAGGTATGGAGAACTGGCATCAAAAAATTGAATTTTTTTCTCTTTTTTCCCTTTTGGGCTCTGGATATGTTTTTCCTATTGCAGTAAATGAGATTGAATGTGTATAATCTTAGAAGAGCTGTGCGTGCATGTGTGCATGTACATACACATACCGTTTATATAATAGATAATGTATGTTTTTGTGTGCCTATGTATGTACTGATATAGCATATATACATAGAATTAAATAATATACTTTGGTACTAGTAAATTGATAGGGAAATTGTATCTCTTCGAGGTGATAAGAGGCCAGGCACCCTAGCCCTAACCCAAACCCTTGATGTGAGTGACATCAGGTTGGCCACCTTTAAGCCAGCCCCGGTCAAATGATTGTCAAGCCATTCCCACCCGGTCAGATGGCTGGTAAGCCACACCCACAAAATAAGCCGTGCTCACAGTGAGGTATAAAACTTTGTAGAGTGACTAAAAAGAACACTATGGATTGTTCCAAAGGGAATGAGTGGGTTTTGGTTATTCCAGTTTGAACCCTTTTATGTGCCTAAAAGCAGTAGAAAAGAGAAATAAATGAGATTACTAGGTGATTCCCTCCTCTATTCCATACATATCACAGAAAAAACAATTTGGTGAACAGAGATAATGTAGTTTTGGCTGAAAACTGAATGATTGTTTTCACTACTGAATGCTTACTATATTCACTCACTGTCTGGCTTGCTCTATACAAAAAACCCAAAACTAATCTTATTTATTTATTTGGTGTATTTATATGGGCATTGGGCACTATGGGCAGCAAAATAGACTAAAACTAACTTTAAATTTTGACTTTGGTATTTGAGAATTCCATCTGGTTTGACCAGAGAAATATTGTAGATTTTATTTACTGTTTATTATGTGTTTGACTAAAAATAAACAAATAAATATAATGAATATTGAATACTGAACAAGCTTCTTGAATGAGAAGCAAAACATCTTCAAGGAAGAAACAAAGTCCAGTTGCCTTTTGGGAAAGCATTTTTGAGGCAACCATGACCTGAAAGACTGAGAAACTCTGCAAACATAATGGATATTGGGGATTTTTAAAGAATATTTTAGTATTTTAGGATATTTTAAATATTGATTATTCATTTAAACTTTGGTAGAGATTGCTGAAGTATTATCCCTATACTGGAAAGTGTCAGAGGTCATTTTTGTTATATATTTGGGGGATGTATTTTTTTCTGTCACTTTTCAATGTGCCATGCTTTCTCCTTCCCTTTTTTTCCTTCTATGTTAGCTTGCATTTTAAAGTTTCTTTTTGAAATTTAATGAAAACATTTAAATAATGATGATGTTATCCCTTCAGTCATGTCCAACTTTGTGGGCCAAGTCTTTCAACATCTTCCAACATCTACATGAAACCGCTGGGCGAGATCATCCAAGGACATGGGGTGAGGTATCATCAATATGCGGATGATACCCAGCTTTACATCTCCACCCCATGCCCAGTCAACGAAGCGGTGGAAGTGATGTGCCGGTGCCTGGAGGCTGTTGGGGCCTGGATGGGTGTCAACAGACTCAAGCTCAACCCGGATAAGACAGAGTGGCTGTGGGTTTTGCCTCCCAAGAGCAATCCCATCTGTCCGTCCATCACCCTGGGGGGGGAATTATTGACCCCCTCAGAGAGGGTCCGCAACTTGGGCATCCTCCTCGATCCACAGCTCACATTAGAGAAACATCTCTCAGCTGTGGCGAGGGGGGCGTTTGCCCAGGTTCGCCTGGTGCACCAGTTGCGGCCCTATCTGGACCGGGACTCATTGCTCACAGTCACTCATGCCCTCATCACCTCGAGATTCGACTACTGTAATGCTCTCTACATGGGACTACCTTTGAAAAGTGTTCGGAAACTTCAGATCGTGCAGAATGCAGCTGCGAGAGCAGTCATGGGCTTACCTAGGTATGCCCATGTTTCACCATCACTCCGCAGTCTGCATTGGCTGCCGATCAGTTTCCGGTCACAATTCAAAGTGTTGGTTATGACCTTTAAAGCCCTTCATGACATTGGACCAGAATATCTCCGAGATCGCCTCCTGCCGCACGAATCCCAGCGACCGATTAGGTCCCACAGAGTGGGCCTTCTCCGGGTCCCGTCAACTAAACAATGTCGGTTGGCGGGCCCCAGGGGAAGAGCCTTCTCTGTGGCGGCACCGGCCCTCTGGAACCAACTCCCCCCGGAGATTAGAACTGCCCCTACTCTTCCTGCCTTCCGTAAACTCCTTAAAACCCACCTTTGCCGTCAGGCATGGGGGAACTGAAACATCTTCCCCTGGGCATGTTTAATTTATATATGGTATGCTTGTGTGTATGTCTGTTAGTATACGGGGTCTTTTTTTAAATCTTTAATATTTTAAATTGTCAGATTATTTATGATTTGTTTCCACATGTTGTGAGCCGCCCCGAGTCTTCGGAGAGGGGCGGCATACAAATCTAATTAATAAATAATAAATAAATAAATAAATAAATCTTCCACTGCTTCTTTGAGTCTTTCTATGCTCTGGCAGGTGTCAGCTTTGATATTGTCCAGCCACTGTGTTCTATAGTCTGGTTTCCATTTATTGCTAACGAAGATATTTAAAACATACCAATAATAATCTAGCCAACAATTTCTGAATGTAGCTATTAGGGTTATACAGTAATGGGCAGCCAAAAGTTTTACTTCCACACTGTGGGTGTGGCTTATTTTGTGAGTGTGGCTTGATGGTCACGTGCCTGGGTAGGGGTGGCTTGCTGGCCATGTGACCATGTGGGAGTGGCTTGAATGATCATCATCATTCAAGTGAACTGTTAAGTCCTCAATTTATAACCTCAACAGTGTCACTTTCTGGGGTGACAATTTGCTTCAGGTTTCCCACTTTTTTCCTCTTTCCTCCTTCCTGCCATTGGGAGGTGGCCACACGAGGCTGGAGGGGAGCCTGGCAGGAGAGAGGGAAGCTCATCCGAGGCCAGGAAGGAGGACAGAGGAAAAAAGCAAGGAGCGCAAAGCAGCAGCAGCAGGGGGAAAAAAGAGAGCTGAGCCAAAACCAGTAATCAAGGAAGTGACTGCCACTGGTCAGCTGGAGCTGTGCACACAGCTTCATTTCCGCCGGTGGAACTGTGTTCCACCTCATCCTGTCTGCTGCCCACTCCTGGGTTTGTAACTGATCTGCTGTGTGAACATAGATATCCAATACTGCACCATTGCAGAAAGATCTCAGAAGTAGTAATCCAAATGAACTGCAGTGGTGCAGTGGTCAGAGTGCAGTACTGCAGGCTACTTCTGCTGATCACCAGTTGCCAGCACTTTGGCAGATTGAATCTCATCAGACTCAAGGTTGACTCAACCTTCCATCCTTCCAAGATTGGTAAAATGAGGACCCAGATTGTTGGGGGCAATATGCTGACTCTGTAAACCACTCAGACAGGGATGTGAAGTGGTATATAAGTCTAAATGCTATTGCTATTGCTATAGCCCTGCTCAACAAAGAACTTCAACTAAAGTAGATACTTTCTGTTCACTTCTTATTGCAGACAGGAAACTGACCTCAATTAGGAATCTAAAGATAAATGTCATCTCAAATTGGAAAGATGAAAAGCTTAGTTAGCTTTATAGTTTGAAATCAGAATTTCCAAATTTAGGAATGCACCTGGGTAAGTCTTGTAACAAGGAAGGCAGAAGAGAAGAAGAAATAAATGTTTGGTTGTTGCTTAGAATTAGACAGCTTAACAGAGTCAGAAGGGACCTTGTAGGTTGTCCAATTCAAAAGCAGGGGACACTACACCATTCCTGACAGATAGCAGTCCAGTCTCTTTTTGAAAGCTTCCAGGGATGAAGCTACCACAACTCCTAAAGGCAAGCTGTTCCATTGATTGTTTGCACTGTCAAAAAAAACAACAACAACCCACACCTCCTTATTTCTAGGTTGAATCTCAGTTTCCATCCATTATTCTTTGTCTGGCCTTCAGGTGCTTTTGAAAATAACTTGACCACCTCCTCTCTGTCGCAGCCCCTCAAATATTGTAACACTGCTATCATGTTTCCCCTCATCTTTCTCTTCACTGGACTAGCTATGCTCAGTTCCTGCAACCCCTCTTCATATGTTTTATCCTCCAGTCCCCTAATCATCTTGATTGCTCTTCTATTTCTAGAGTCTTAGCATCTTTTTTATAGTGGGGTAACTAAAACTGGATGCAGTATTCTAGGTTGATGCTCTTTGATACACGTTTCAGGTACATTCTGTTCATTATGTCTATTGTCACCCAGAATGGGGGATGGCAAAGTCCAGATGGAAGATGTCAGGTACTGACATAAGGAGTAAATTTGCATAGTTGCTGCTGATTGGCCAATGTAGTGGCGATAGAATTCCATGGCTGTCACTGGTCAGCCAGGTTTCAGGGAAGCCCTTAAAAGCAGTTTCCCTGCAGCTTGCTGACAGCTCTTTCTTAGTAATAGCTGAAGCTCAATAAAGGTGCTGAACTGTTCTATGTCTCGATTCTTCATTCCCATGCAAATCTAACAGATGATGTTGTAAATCCAGAGACCTCATGAGCTATATTTGACTCATGGTCCAATGTGATGTAATCAATCACCTTAAAATAACTGTCAATATTTTGGAAATGAGTGCCCTGCATGAAAAATGAATAATGATAAGGAAGGCCTCCAATAAACTTCAGTGCCCACAAGCTTCTCATCTCATCAGATTTATTTTGCTACTTTATTATGCATGCATTACTATTATTTATAACTTGCCCTTTGGACTACAAATCTTGTCAATGTAGCTAGCATGTAATATTCACAACAGTGAATATAATTGTAATAAATATTTAAAAAAACTCAAAACAGCTGGAACCCTCTTGCTTCAAGGATTGTTCCAGTAATTGGTTATAATGACCCAGTGCAAATAGATGGAGAAGTGTCATTGCCTTATAACACTCCCCCTTTCTTTTTTATTCTTAACAAATACAAGTAAAATATTAAAATCAGAATTGTCATTAAAAGCATTGTTAAAGCATTTAATATTGCAGACAGTTTGTGACCATAATACTACAGCCATGGCTTCATTCAGTAGAACTATGGAACCATATATAGACATTCTCAACCCAATCCCATGAGTTTGTCCAACAGTTCATCTCCAAAGATCCAAGCATGGTCTGCTTCATGTATTTATTTCATGACATTATAATTCTGCAGTACTCTAACCCAACATTTATCCATCTTCTACAAGTTTGAAGAGAAGGTTTCAGCTAGGCCTGTGTGAGATGCCTAGGTTTGCTTCAGTGAAATCTTTCATAGCAAGCATGCAAACTTAATTTCTTCATGGAGATGAGACAGCAACCCAATTCCTCCAAGGTGCTGTCTGCCCTACTAGAAGAAACTTTTCTCACAATCAACACAATATGCAGAAGCTTCTTTCAGCTTCCAAAAGGTGGATGAAGGACTAAGCAAGGTAAAATTAAGAAATATGACTGTTTCACGTTTCATATAAAAGTGTGTGTGTGTGTGTGTGTGTGTTTGTGTGTGTTCACACAGCTTCAAAGGGATTCTTTGCATGAACTTTCATCAAAGCAAAGCAGCCTTTGAAGTTTTATGCAGTCTTAGTATCTGCTCCTTCTTCTACAATGTATCATACGGTGAGAATGAACATGAGGTTGGGCATTCACAGTTTGATTTATGCAACCTTGTTGTCAGCAAAGACTTAAATGGATTGTGAATGTAGTCAGAGTTTTCAGCCATCTAAGGCAACAAAAATAAAGCAAGATTCTATCATTTATCACAGAACATGTGGAAAAACAAATGAATGCCCTCCAGTGATTAAAAAAAAAAGTTCCATTACAGTATAGCATCATGTCAGAATAAGAAGACATTGTTCATGACATTGTCATACAAATGATGGGTTTATGTGCTTACATCATGACACCTCATACAAGTATATAAGTTGCATCATTTGCATGAATTATCACTCCTTATTTGTCCCCTCTCTCTAACACACAAGGCTTAAAATGCACAACATGTGTAATCTTGCCAGGAGAATGACATATCTGATTACTATGATGCCAACATCTATGTTTGAAGAATGAAAAAGGAGTTTTCCTTATTTACTGATATATGTCTTCATTCTATGTGCAAACAGAAGACCTTGATTTACACAAAGCCCCTCTTATGTTATGAGCTCTATTAAAAATAGAGGAAATGTGTGGTACTAGGTAACCCCTTTTCCTTTTCAATTATGATTATCGATAACTCTATAGGTGCTTGGTTCACTACGATATTACAAGGAGAGTAAGCAGATTACTTTTTTTGACTGATGACCCTCCAAACATTCCATCAACTTCTTCTATTTGAATTATTTCTCACTTTCATATAATAATGTCTATGAACTGTCTGCATTTTGATCTGATCTTTTTAATGACACTATCAGAGTCTTTGAACGTAAATACTTCAGGTGACACATGTTTGTTGAACAGCGATAAACTCTTGTTTTAAAGTTTGGTAATGGAAAGTTTAGATGGGAAGCTCCTGAAGCAAATTGCTTATCTAGATTTATTTATGAGTTGCTTTTTAAAAAATAGACCTACCATCACTGTTCAGATAAAATTTAAAGATGAAACTGGCAAAGCAAGTCCAAGGATTGGACTTTTCAGGTTTAATTTATGATTTGCTCTTGAATTAAGAGCAAATTTTTGTTTCAGGTCTTTGGGCAAAGATTTCACATTTGTTTTGGGCTTGCTCTGTTTAATTTGTCTTATGTCTTCTTGTTTTTGTTACTCTAAAGACATTCCAACAGCAAAATGGAATATTTTAACTTTTGAGTTCTGTTTTGTTAAGGATAATTAATCTCTCTATAATTTATTGTTTTGTGTTACATTTTCACAAAGGTGGACCTCTATAGATCTTTTTATACAGTATAATTGAAAAGGGTACAAGGCCATTATGACTGGTCTCACCATCATATATAGGTGATTATGCAGTTGCATAGCTGCCAAAGAAAGCAGCAGAACTGAATGGTGACTGTGATCTCCATGGTTATTAGTGGCTGTCTCATGCTGCCATTATTAGTGGCTTCATCTTAAAATGATGCATCCATTAAGCAAAGGGATATTATTATTATTAAAATGGTAGCATGGGCTGGACCAATTGCAGAGGGGTAGTTAGCACTGAGGTTAGTCAGCTCTCTTATAACTAAAAATACTCCAACATTAAATGACCATCATAAGATTTCCCCCCATTGATGTTTAATCATTTATATTCTATAATTTTAAATTTCTTAACCCTAATTTAATTTTTAATGTTAATGTTAAGTTTTATACATTTTTGTTTGTCGTGTTATATTGTACACCACCCAGATACATACTTTGAGGCAGATGGGCAGTTTAGAAATATGAAATATCAATGCACTTATAACTGTGTCCAGAATATTCCAGAATTAATTGACTCTACCAAATCTGCTTCTGTAGTGTGCTGAAATATTTGAGAATGTGACCCTGTCAGAGGACTCAGTCACCTGGGCCATCTTGATAATAATTTCAATGATGTTTCACCTGCCCAAGGCTATGCCTGTGGCAGTGACTAGTTTGAGGTTTTGATGTGTTGATGCACTTAACTATCTTTAGAGCATTGCCTATCTTTATGCATAGGGATATTTAACATGTCGTGATAAAAATACTGATTTCTGAACCCAGAATGAGAAGTGCATGGTTCTTCTTTACATTGGGGTGGGTGGTTTAGAATAGAGGGCTTGGTTATGTTAGTTTGGGATCAAGTCTTATTGATTTCAGAGGGTTACCTCTGAGTCTGATTAAAATTGTTACAACATATTGCATGCACACCTGGCTTGTTTTAAGGTGCACATCTCAAAAATATAAAATGTATAAAATACATACTTATGAACTTAATTCGTTCTGTGACCAGGTTCTTAAGTAGAAAAGTTTGTAAGAAGAAGCAATTTTTCCCATAGGAATCAAAGCGTGTGATTGGGGAAACCACAGGGAGAGTGGAGGCCCTGTTTCCTCCCAGGAGATTCCTAGAGAGGCCCCACAGAGGTTTCTCCCCGTCTTCCAGTTACAATTTCGGCGGCTCAGGTCTGTAAGTTGAAAATGGTTCTTGAGAAGAGGCAAAAAAATCTTGAACACCGGGTTCTTATGTAGAAAAGTTCGTAAATAGAGGCATTCTTAGGTAGAGGTACCACTGTTCTTGCAAATGCATCTATCCTATAGGCATACGTAGAAGAAATCAGGAGAAAGATATGAGGTTTGTCCCTGCCTCCTAATCAACCTGCCTGTGGTCAGCAACTTCCAGCTGCATGCAGAATGGAGGAGGGAATATAGATCAAGCAGTAATTTTGCATTTTCTGATGCTGAATAAAAGACCCCATGTTTCTACCATGTCTGTTTTTTGTTCCTATTGAGGAAAAAAAATCTCTCTTCTTTTGATCAGTCTGTACATGTGGCCAGCAGTTCCTATTAGTAAACCAATTTGCCTCTTGTTGCTGCTTCTGTGTGACATGCTCCATTCTTTCTAGCCAGAGACAAGGATTTTGGACAATTTCATTTAAGGTGTCCTGCTAATGCATATTTCCTAATCATTGAAAAAAACACAAAACATCCAAAAATGTATTTAGAGGAGAAAGGCCTACACAATTGCATGCCGTGGGAGAAAATGAATGGAAAAAATTGGAATTTGGGGGGGAAATATGGACAATTTTAAATGCAAAGTATCTTCAATTTTTACAAAATTCACACAAAATGAGAGAGTAAAATTCAATACTTGTCAAACAGGAACACATCCAGAACAACGATGGGCTCCTACGGGTATGTCAGGTACTCAGAACCAGTAGAAAAATTTTGAATTTTTTTCTCTTTTTTTCCCTTCTGGGTATGTTTTTCCTATCACAATAAATGAGGTTGAATGTATACAATTTTAGAAGAGCTGTACATGTGTTTGTGCGTGTACATAATGTGTATGTACACATTATCTACTATATACATTATATAGTAGAGAATGTATATTTTTGTGTGCCTGTGTAGAATATGTATGTACACATATGGCATACATACATAGAATTAAATTGTATATTTTAGATGTTCAGTAATAGTAAATAGGGAAATTGTATCTCTTTGAGGTGAGGAGAGGTCAGGCACCCTAACCCAAACCCTTGACACAAGTGACGTCTAGTTGGCATCCTTTAAGCCAGTCACATGACTTTTAAGCCAACTCAGTCATGTGATCATCAAGCCACTCCGACCTGGTCACATGGCCTGCAAGACACGCCCACAAAATAAGCTATACCCACAGTGTGGTAGTAAAAATTTTTGCAGCCCTTCACTGATCCAGAAATAGACTGATGACCATTACATTATCATGGAGTAGTAGTCCACAAACAATTGTCTTTGCTATCTGCAGTGACAGCTTCTTTAAACTCATTATCTGTTCTGCTCTGTCAGTCAAATCTTGTAGTGGTATTTTACTCACAATTCAGGACATGGTGAATAACATGTCTGCAATTGACAGCTTTCCAGACCATGCTCAAGTATAGCAAGTTGCATGGCAGTGCTTCTCAAATAGTGGGGTGCACCCCATTGGGGGGGTGCAGAGTGATGCCCGGGGGTGCAAGACCCCGGGAAATGTGCTTCTTTTTGCCGCAGGGATTAGGACATGCATCTTACCTGATACTTGTACCGGTACCTCCATCGTGTTTCTCGGCATTGTGTCCAGGGCAGCCTGTTCTAAAAGAAAACATTGCACAAGTTCAATCAAATGTTTCAAACTCATGAGATTTTAGAATGGGCTGCCCTGGACACAACACCGAGGAATGTAATGGAGGTACCAGTACAAGTGTCAGGTAAGATGTGTGTCTCGCCATGGGGTGCAGTTTGGAAGTGGCAGTTTGGGCCACTAGCAGGTCAGTATTATTTACAGTCATGGTGGAGAGTTGTGGGGCACAAAATCTTTACTTCTTCCTGGGGGTGGGGGTGGGATAACAGAAAATAATCGAGAAGCATTCCATTATGGGTATGCTGGCAAAGGACTCCCAGGGTGCACCATCTGCTGTCCAGACAGAATATATAAACGACAACCTGGTATGTTTGTGTGTATGTCTGCTTTTAATAATGGGTTTTTTAGTGTTTTTTAAATTATTAGATTTGTTATTACATTGTCTTTGTTATTGTTGTGAGCCACCCCGAGTCTACAGAGAGGGGCGGCATACAAATCTAATTAATAATAATAATAATAATAATAATAATAATAATAATAATATAACCTATCCACCTCTCCAAATATCTAGGATTTCTTGTTGTATGTAGAGCTGCTTTTCTTAAAGATTTACTAGCAAACTGGTTGATTTATTAGCAAACTGGAGCTATTCTGCTCTTATAAAATAGGGGAATAGGTACAGAAGTAATTAATGAAAAACACAACAGTATTTCACATACCACAGCCTTTCCACCTTCATTGTAGGCCAGCAGCCCTCAACCTTTTGGGCACTAGGGACCGGTTCTGGGGAGAAAGGTTTTTCTGCGGACAGGATGGGATGTGGTTTTGTGTGCTGCCTGCATCCTGTGAATAGGACTTCCCTTGTTCGTGCAGCCTGCTTACTGGCTTGCTGTAAATGGGTGTCCATACATTGGGGATGCCTATTGTAGGAGAAAATATTTACACTGAACAATTCAAGGGAAAGCTAAGAAGGTACTTAATATTTTAATCACAATCAGTGGGAAGATTTTTTTTTAAAAAAAGAACAACTTACTGTTGTGGTGCACATACTTCCTTTCCTGCATTGGACCCTTAAGTGAGCAGTACCAAAAGATTTTCGCCACAGGGAAAGACATGGTTGGATAATATGAAACACTGTGTGGAATCTTAGCTTTAATACCACTTCTTGCTAATTACAGAAAACCAATGCCTCCAGAGTGCTAAAAGGCTGTAGTGTAGAAGCAAACAATGACTGATGACTTAATAAATGCATGTAGCAATGTAGTAAATGAAACAACTAGATCATTTGCTTTATCTATAAATTAATATTGGCTATTGTAGTGAAACCTGCTTCAGACAGCAATATATGTTGTTTCATTAGAGTCAAACCAATGATAAACTTACAAATCTGCAGAATCTAATTGCCTTAAATATAGCAAAGCCAAGCCTGTTAGCATTTTAATTGCTATTTGCCACTTTAAAAGCTGTTATTATTCAACAACATTATCTGAGAATATGCACAATACTATGTGCAGTTGCATGAGTTTTACTATAGAAGTTGCAGAAAACCTGCAGTGTCTGGAGCATGATTCGTTTCAGAAAAGCCAACAATAGGGTGGCTTTGTGATTGGTAAGGTTTGATTTCATGGAACCAGGTAGGAGAAAGAGCTCCCGTGGCTCAACTAGAGCAAATATGCCACAATTGCATTTAATCATGTTTTCTTCCTCCCCAACAAAAGGGTTAAGAAGATATGGATGAAAGCAAATATTAAGAAAATAGGTAAAGACGAGAATGTGGAGTGGAGAAGACAATATTCTTGCTTTCCTGCAATCTGTTGGATGAGATGCATTATTGAACTTGGTTTGGAAAATTTGAAATGACCATCTAGATTGGTACTTATCAACAAGTTTAAGATGTGTGGACTTCTACTTCCAGAATTTGCTTGCTGGGAAATTCCAGGAGTTGAAGTCCACATACAGTAATACCTCATGATACGAACTTAATTGGTGCAACGAGGAGGTTCGTAAGACGAAAGGTTCGTAAGACGAAACATTGTTTCCCATAGGAAACAATGTAAAGTCAATTAATCCGTGCAACCAAAAAACCCCCCGCAAAAAAACGGCTTTCGGCGACTGCTGGGAAGCCGCGCGGCTGTTTTAAAAAGTGACAGCCGGCCTAGGGGGCTTCCCAGCACCCCCCGAACCCGGGTTCGGGGTTCAGGGGGGTTCTGGGAAGCCCCCCAGGCCGGCTGCGACCTTTTAAAACAGCCGCGCCGCTTCCCATCTGTCTCCTGAAGCCAAACGGCAAAGCCGAACTTCCGCGTTCGGCTTCAGGAGACAGCTGGGAAGTGGCGCGGCTCTTTTAAAAGGTCGCAGCCAGCCTGGGGGGCTTCCCAGCACCCCCCAAACCCGGGTTCGGGGTTCGGGGGTGCTGGGAAGCCCCCCAGGCCGGCTGCAACCTTTTAAAACAGCCGCGCCACTTCCCAGCTGTCTCCTGAAGCCGAATGCCAAAGCCGAACTTCTGCGTTCGGCTTCAGGAGACAGCTGGGAAGTGGCGCGGCTGTTTTAAAAGGTGACAGCCGGGCTGGGGGGCTTCCCAGGAACCTCCCAAACCGAACCCGGGGTTCAGAAAAATTTTGCCTCTTCTTACGAACTTTGTTCGAGTTACGAACCAGCGTTCGGGAGGCTTCTGGGAAGCCCCGCCGCTCGGCTGTCACCTTTAAAAACAGCCGCGCGGCTTCCCAGCAGTCTCCGAACGCCGGTTCGTAATTCGAAAAAAGTTCGTAAGAAGAGGCAAAAATTTTCTGAACCCCGGGTTCGTATCACGAGTTGTTCGTAAGACAAGGGGTTCGTATCTTGAGGTACCACTGTATCTTAAATTTGCCAAGGTTGAAAAACACTAATCAAGATAATGCTTGTGAAACTTTTAGGTTGAGACAAAGGATCTCCTAACATCTGTTCTTTCTTAAATGCAAACAAAAATCTACTTGAGGCCAGGGTACAGTTGAAACACTCAACCATAAGTTGATCTTATCCTACCGCTCAAATGTAACACATCTATTGCAATTATCAATAGACAAATCTAAAGATCATCATAATCATAATGTATTTTGAGATCGTGGTGAGTATCTGTAGCCCAGTGTAGGATGAAGGCAAGGGTTTGTTCTCTGAGCTTGTGAGTTGTTTTCTGGATGTTTTGTTACGGGACTAGGTAACCTTTTTAGAATAATTTAAGAAATGTCACTATTGGTATTCTGCTTCATATGGTCAGGATGTCTTATGATGGGGTGGTCACATCAGGTGAGGGTCCTCGTTAATTCCTGGTGCAGTTCTTGCAAAGAAAGATGTCAAGTAGCAGAAGAGAAATGACTGATGTATTTCTCCACAATGGCTATCTGAAAAAAAAAATAGTCCAACACACAGAAACCAAAACCACAACAAACATCATAGCCAACCACCATACAAAATCTACACCTTCCATAGTACCATACACAAAAGAGGATCAGAAATGGCAGCTAGAATTTTCTGACCTCTAGTAATAGCAATAGCCAGTAATGGGCAGCCAAACTTTTTACTGCCGCACTGTGGGTGTGGCTTATTTTGTGGGTGTGGCTTGATGGTCATGTGACTTAGTAGGAGTGGCTTGCCGGCCAAGTGACCAGGTGGGAGTGGCTTGAACAATCATCATTGTTCAAGTGAACTGTTAAATCCTTGACTTAACAGCCTCCCCAGTGTTGCTCTCTGTGGTGACAATTTGCTTTGCGTTTCTTACGCTCTCCTTCCTGGGTCACTCCCTGTCTCACGCTGAGTAGCTAGGTGAACAGGTGCCAATAAGCTGTTGAGAAAAGATGGGGGAGGAAGTGGGCACCCTGCAGCTCCTGCTGGTGCTGGTCTTCCTGCCACTTTCCGAGGAGGAGGAGGAGGGTGGGAGGGTGGGATGGTCAGCTGGAGCTGGGCACACAACTTCATTTATGTTGAGAGCCGCCCCAAGTCCTCGGAGAGGGGCGGCACACAAATCCAATAAATAAATAAATAAATTTTCCACCCCATCCTGCTTTCTGCCCATCCCTGGCAATAGCCCACAAACCCACAGCTATGTAATTTAGAAAATGAACTGTAACAATTGCAACCAATTGTACATGGGACAAACATCATGTCAATTGAAAACCAGAATCCATGAACACCAGCTGGCAGTCAAATGCCACAATCCCAAATCCCTAATTTCTACCCACATTGACACAGAACAGCATTAGTTTGATTGAGGAATACAAGAATAATTGGTCATGCTACCACCCATCATGCTTGCGAGTTTATCAAAGCCTGGCACTCCATAAGCAATTCCATTAACAGTCACGTCGACCTACAACCAATCTATGAACTCCTCAGAATTCAGTTCAACCACACAGCCAACCAGTGATAGCAGTGACTTTCAACCAACACACATAACCCACCCAATTAGCACATCACCTCCCAATTGACAGATTTAGGAGATAAATTATAGCCCGCATGGACTACAATAAATCAAATCTGAGAGTCGGTGGATTAAAGTAGAGAAGCAGCTTTCAAACGAAGTTACTTTTATTAAGAAAATAAGAAAAATAGCTAATGCCTATCAGAGGCATCTTTCTATGCGTGCTACATCTTTGAAGACAAAATAAGGAAGATGGATTCTTCGGAGAAGAAAGGAAATGATACAAGAAGGACAGGCAGGATTTTACATCATAATGGGTGGAGCTAACTAACATACACACTGTTAACTATTTAATTACTGAATGTCTCTGAATGTCTCTGGGGCTGGCAATACACAGCGTGACACCAATGACCCTCACCTGACATGACCTTTCCAACACAAGATTTATCACAAGATCTTCACTTGATATGACCACATTTGACCCATCACAAAACCCATTACAAAATCTTGATATGACACGACCCTCACCAGACACAAAGCTCCCATCACAAGACCTACTGGCCACACAAAGCCCTTATAAGCAGAAGAACACTGACATTCTCTAAATTCTGCTAAATGTGTTACCTAGCCTGGTAATGAAACATTTGGAAACCAACTTACAAAACCTGGAGAACAAATTTTCACCGTCATTTTATATTTTAAACCACAGCTTACCCCATATTATACTCATGGGAGTGAACAACAAAACTTGAAATGATTTTCATTTGGAAAAATAATTAACTGTCATCAGATATGTTTGTGAAACAGGAGGATGGCTATAAGTGAAGACATCAGGGTTATGCATAATATTACATGCATTTTGTCTCTTACTATAAGGAATTATGGAATCAGCAGGGCATGGTTGCTGTGCTATAATCATAGTGTGAGCCCAATTTATTATAATTTCATCTTTAGATTTTAGAAGAGTGAAGAAAATCAATGTAGTATTGAAATATTGAAAATTAAATGCAACTATCAATCACTCATTGCATTAGTTTTGTTATGTGAAATGAAATATTACAGAATTATTCTTCATAACCTATGTATTGTGTTAAAGGTTGTGTGTAAATTCCAGGCAATTTCCTTATGTTAGGTTCATAGTTTTAATGGAGGTTTTATTTATTATTATATGCATCCCAAGTATGTGTAGGTATATAAAGAGCTAAAACTGTAATATGGGTTAATTATCATACCAAAAGCCTAATGTGAAAGTCTTCATTGATTAAATTCGTGATGTTAAAGGTTAATATTTATGAGTACCCTGGTGATTACCATAATGTATGGAATTTTGTGACTTAGAATGTAAGAAAAATAAATAGTTAGCATCAGTAAGCAAGTGAAATGGGGAAAAAAAGATACGTGTTGTGATGTGAAAATAAGATAAATGGCAAATATGTAGTAGAATTGAATGAATGTAGTCTAATTGTGTGGGCTGGAATTGATAAATTCATGGGGGTGAAGCTTTCAGGTTAATTCTAAATTAAAACATATATGTCAAAAGGTGTAAATTGATATTCACTGAGAAGTGAATGGGTGTGATAAAAATTATCACGTTTGTATTAATTTTGAGAAAGCATATGATAAATTCAAGCTGAATTATCAAATGTACTATGTAAGTCTAGAGTTGAAGTTTGGTTTCAACTCCATCTTTTCAACCTAAGAGGAGGTCTAGGAAGGAGGAACAGAATGCATGAAAATAAATGCAATGCTTAGTGAGTTATTAGATTTTCAGAAGACAGTAATAAGGGATGCATGATATCCACAAAACACAAAAAATAGAGAAAAAGTAGAGTATCTATTATGAATTCACAAACCTTCTTAGAATATTTACCAGAAATGAAAGAAAAATGGGTAGAGAAATTTTAAAATATGCATTTGTCGATGGAAATATATTAAGAAGTATGTGGTCTGTTATAGGGAATAAGATTTTGTGAAATGCATAAAAATGGGTTGTATAAGAGCATACACTTCTGCAATAGTGAAGGAAAAATTGTACACATGGGGAAAAACATAAAAGTTACCTGGATGTGTTGAGAAGTGTGGGTGACAGAATAAAACCTTGTTGGCTATTAATAAAGCTTTAAAAACATAGATATGTACCCAGAACTGGGTTCAGAATGTGGCAAGTGTCCCATTGTTTGGCTTCAATATTAGTTGTTTAATCATCATGGCTGCTATATGAACTTATTTATTTTGTGGGTGTCTTTATTGTTTTAATGCTTTTTTAATTGCTTTATAATTTGCCAATTGTAAGCTACCCACAGTCACTTGCTTGAGTTGGGTGGCCATAAAAATTAAATTAAGAAAATAAATACATGAATGCTAAATAAATGTGGCTTGAATGAAAATCTGGGTGACCTGTACAAAAGAGAGAACTGCTTAAATTGTATAGGTGACACTGAATACAACTTTGATAAAAGATTACAAAATACACTGAATTATTTTGTAATGTGAAAAATGTTTTGATTATTGATTTTAGCTTACTATTAAAATCTCCCCTGTATTGATTATTAAAGTATTTATGAATACTAAAATAAATTAGGGAAGGTCTGTTAGATCCTACCTGATACCCTCCTTCTCATAGGGTGGAAGGGCAAGAGAAGCCATTGGTGGTCCCTAGAATATAGATGGAGATGGCAAAGATCACCTTTCCCAATAGAGTGGAGAGCAGGGAAATTGGTACCCTGCATTGGACCTGGACTAAAGTTGCGAGCTCCCTGATGCTGTCTTGCCATTCAGGGGACAAGGAGAGTCTACATTCTAGGGAATCTATGATTGCTTCCAAATGCAAGAGGGAAGTAGAGGGCTAAAGATGGTTTTTGGCAGTGTTAATAGAAAAGCCATATTGGAACAGAATGGACATGGTTAGGGGAAGGTGTTCCAAGGCCAGTTGGTGGGATGAGGCTAGGACCAAGATATCATCTAGATAACAGTGCACTCTGACAGAAAGCGTTCTGAGATGGGCGGCCAGGGCTGCAAGCATGTTCATGAATACACAAGGGGTGGAGGAAAGGCTGAATGGTAGGGTCCAGTAATGAAGGTGTCAACCTACATAGCAGAACTGGAGGTACTGCTTAGGATTCTAATGGATAGAGATATGCAGGTAGGCCTCAGTAAGATCAATCGAGACCATGATAGCTTACCGTGATCTTCTTGCTCGTATCCTCCACTAGCCAATCATTTCTGACAGTGTCTCATAGCAGAACTATCTGTTTTCTAGGTGGGCCAGGAGCCAAATCTGAGCCACTCTGCCAGGAATGGGTTGCTGCCTGGATGGGATGGAATGCAGTGAGATAGCAAAAATGGAGCTCCACCCCAGAGCACCCAATTTGCACTAAAAGATGTTGAAAGAAAGAAAATGCAAGGTGTCCTCTTTGGGCAGCTTCTGCATTCTTTCTGAAAGCATTTTAAAACCCCAAAGGCAGTGATTCTGCTACAAACAAAAGTGTCTAGGAAAGTTATAAGGCGATAAGATCTGTAATTAATTCTATGTGATCTGGGTTTCTGCTCCCCCTCATTTCCGAATGGCTATAGTATTCTCTAGAACAGAGAATACTATAGCTGGTTGAGAATTCTGGGAGCTGAAATTCATAAGTCTTAAAGTTGCTAAGTTTGGGGAGCCTTGCTCTAGAAAATAAAATGAATAATGCTCGAAACCTAATGTTTTGCCAGAAACCTTGATTTTGTTTGGTAGTCAGCAGGAAGGAGGGTTAAGACTGTTATGTGGAATGGAGCATTTTGGGATGTTCACAGGCTGTGAAAGTAGCAAGGAAGACTTTAGATTGTTGCCTTTGACTAAGTGATTATTTTGCGAGTGGCCATTTTAATCATGAAGGCACCTTTACAACAATGCTCAAAATGTGCTTTCAAAATTCTAAGTGAGATGTTTCTGTCATTTCACTGTCCTATAGCTGCTCATTTCTAAGATAAGGTGACCAGACATCCCACTTTCAGTGGAACAGTCCTGCTTTTTGATCATTAGTCCCATGTCCCGCAGCGTTTGAAAAATGTCCCGCTTTTTTCCCTCCCAACCAGCCCCCTTGGGAAGAGGCTGGAGGGAGGGGATTCCAGGCTCTCCGCTGCTGCCTCGCTCTCTCTGCCCCAACCCAGCTTGGCCAAAGGGCTCTGCGTGGACTTCAGGCCAGCTTTGCATGGCCTTTGCTCACCTCCATTTCCCCTGCCCCACCCCCAGACAGGCCCAGTTGTGTCCCAGCACTGCACCCCTGTGGAAGAGGGAACGGCAGGCGGGAGGATTTGCCACGACCCAGGAGGAGCTTAAGTGCCGGCCAGGCCTCTGCTGCCTGCTCTTCCTCCCCCTCTCCAAAGAGGAAGGCCAGCTGCATGTGTGGTAACTGGGTCATCCTTCCATTCCCCCATAGCTGGCCTTCTATCTCGGCCTTGAGCTGGGTGGGGGGGTGAAAGAGCAGCGGATGTGAGGAATTTGGAGGGTGGGTCAGGGGCCTGTCCGGGTGCACTGGGCTGAGACTCCATGGGAGAACAGAAGCAAATGCTGAGCCTTCGGACCTGCTTCACTCCTCCGTCTCCTCTCTCGCCTTCGTCACCACCCAGGCACCAATGGGGCAGAGAACCACGTGGCTCCTATGCTGCAGCCATCTCACTCATCAGCCTTTGGGTTCAAAGGAGGGGTCAAAGCCCTGCCCTCTCTTTCCAGGTGGGTCAGGTGAAGCTGCTTCTGGGCTGGAGCACCTACAGAGCTCCGGGGAGGGGGCTGGGTTCGTGGGGGGGAGGAGGGAGGGGAGAAGAGGAAGGAAGGGAGAGAAAGAAAGAGAGAGAGGGAAAGCGGGAGAGAGAGAGAAAGAAAGAAAGAAAGAAAAATAGAGAGTGGGAGAAAGAAAGAGAGATAAAGGGAGAGAAAGAAAGAGAAAGAAAAAGAAAGATAGAAAGAAAGAGAGAGAGAGAAATGAGAGGAAGGAAGAGCTAAACAGAAAGAAAGAAAGAAAGAAAGAAAGAAAGAAAGAAAGGGAGAGAGGGAGAAATAGAAATAGAAATAGAAAGGGAAGGAGCAAGAGAGAGAGAGAAAGAGAGAGGGGGAAGGAAGGAGAAAGACAGATAGATGGAGGAAGGAAGAGATAGAGAAAGAGAGAGGAAGAGAGGAAGGAAGGGAGAAAGAAAGAGGGATGAAGAGAGAAAGTGGAAGGAAGGAAGATAGAGAAAGAGGGAGGGAGGGTGGGAGGGACAGAAATAGAGAGAAAGGGAGGGAGGAAGAGACAGATAATTTTTTGTTTGCTAATTCTTTTCTGTTAAACTTTTTTTAGTCCCCCCCCCCGCCCCGCTCAATGGTGTCCCTCTTTCCCATTCTTAAAATCTGGTCCTTTTATTCTAAGATGTGAATTTGATGACTTGCTTGTTTTGAGTTCATTCATATGGGTATTGTTTTGAGGTTCTTGGAAAATCCTTGGTCAAGTCTCATGATTGTCAAGCCACTCCTACCTGGTCACATGATCGGCAAGCCATCCTACCCAGTCACATGACCATCAAGCCACACCTAAAAAAAGCCACACCCACAGTGTGGTAGTAAAAAATTTGGTAGCCCTTCACTGCACTCTGCCACTGGGCAGTAAATCAACTATTTAGTGGCTTGTCTGACTAGTGGAGATATTCACTTGGCATGGAGAAGGCCTGTACATTGAAATGGGCCGGGAAATCGGCTGTTGGTAGCAGGCAGAGGCCACTTCTGAGGAGAATGATTACCTCAGCTATATGTAGCCCTCTGGGCTATGTGATGCATGCAAGCGTGAGGCTCCCACCCCTGACACTGGGCAGCTTCACAAAATAAACCAAGTCACTTAGCACTTTTTTCCTTGCCGATGGGCACTTTGCACTGGAGTTTTAAGAGTAATTAGCCCACTTTCTCCCACAGCATCTGGGGGTTCCCCTTCCTTTTTATCATTGATGGTAATTAGGTGTAAGATAATAAGTGGGGAGGGGGAGCATACGATCTCCCCTTTTAGAAGCAGCCAGCTGTTAATGGGGATAAATCCCCTGCTGCTACTGCTATGTAATTGACAGCTGGAAGAACAGGGGCAAGGCCCTTTAGTGCTCCTGCTGCCCAGGCAGCACAGTTATTGAAAGCTGCTTCAAGGCCAGATGATAGATGGCACTAGTAGACTTACAATTTGAAGTCCAGATAATTGAAGCTAAAGAGGTTGAAAAACGTAAAGATAGAAACTAACAATCCCAGGATGGAGTAAGACCACGTCAGTGGCAAGATGTGCCCTCAGAAGTAAAATTAACAGACTCAGTCCTCATCTGATTGGACAAGATCAACCCATCCTGGATGATAGTTCCACACACTATAGAGAAAAGAGAACTTCTTGGAAAACGTTAGACAAGTGTTTGGTCTTATCCAATTTCTCTGACTGTTTTGCCATGTCTCTAAATATTTAAAAACAACATTATAAATATTTGCATGTGTGTCATGTTATATGTATGGAAGCCCTTTTTAAATTCAGTTTGGTTAAGCTTTTCCCATGGATGCTTTGCTGTTAGTTTAGCTATCCTCTAATATAAATCATGCTCACAATATTTCAAGTTCCTAATTAGATATTTTTGGCATTGTATCTCTCTATCAAGGATGGACAAAGTTTGTCCTTGCAGTTATGAGCATGTGCGACAGTGGCTGTGGTTGTGCTGGTGTAGATCAGAAGGAAGGAGAAAAATGGAGAGGGGAAATTCATTATTTCTGTAGAAGTTTGCATCCATTTTATTATGCAACATTGTATTTGCTCTGTCTACACCTCTTATCTAAATAGACATGTCCCTAAATAAAGTATCGAAAAATAAATAAGGTAAATAAAAGAATAAAACTAGTTAATGGATTAAAAAATGATGGAATAATCTAATTTTGATTCAAGATCTATCTGTCTGTCTGTCTGTCTGTCTGTCTGTCTATCTGTTCTATCTATCTGTTCTGTCTGTCTGTCTGACTGTCTGTCTGTCTGTCTGTCTGTCTGTCTATCTATCTGTTCTATCTATCTATCTATCTGTTCTGTCTGTCTGTCTGTCTGTCTGTCTGTCTGTCTGTCTATCTATCTATCTATCTATCTATCTATCTATCTATCTATCTATCTACGTTTCTATCTATGTTTCTATCTATGTTTCTATCTATGTTTCTATCTATGTTTCTATCTATCTATCTATCTATCTATCTATCTATCTATCTATCTATCTATCTATCTATCTACGTTTCTATCTATGTTTCTATCTATCTATCTATCTATCTATCTATCTATGTTTCTATCTATCTATCTATCTATCTATCTGTCTGTCTGTCTGTCTGTCTGTCTGTCTGTCTGTCTTTCTGTCTGTCTGTCAGTCTGTCTGTCTGTCTGTCTGTCTATCTATCCATCCGTCTATCTGTCTGTCTGTCTGTCTGTCTGTCTGTCTGTCTGCCTATCTATCTATCTATCTATCTATCTATCTATCTATCTATCTATCTATCTATCTGTTCTATCTAACTACACACACACACACACACACACACACACACACACACTGACAAATAGTGGTTTTGCATAAGTGGTTAAGATTCTGTCATTTTTTCAAAAAAAAAAATCTCTGGTGATCTTAAGGTCAGATTTTATCATTCACATTCTGAGACTTAGCAAAAAGTATTCTTTGCTCTCACCCCAAAAAAAGCACAGTAAAGGGAAATGCTCGGGCTATAAAACACATTTAATGACTCACCATCATGGTTGAGTGGGAGGTCTTTTTCCTCAGGCTATGCAAACCTTTGAAGGAGTATTTGGCCTCAATCAAACTTCAAATGAAGCGGTGTCTTCAAATCCCTTTGCAAAGCAAAAGAGGTATTTTTCCTTCACACTGAAGTGAAGTAGTTTGGTCTTGAACTAAAAAAGGACAATGTCATCACCATCATAAGTGCTTTCCAGCCTGCCCTAGATTGCAGAGCACTAGTTGCACCAGAGAAGAAGCCACCTTGTTATGCTGAAGTAGGGTAACGCAGAGGCACACCATGTCAATATGAAGCAAAAGCAGAATGTCCTTATGGGACTTCACAACCAACACCTGACCCATTTTATAGCCACAGTTTCAACTAGAAAATGTGCTCGTTCCAGGTGGTAATTTATTCAAGTTGCTTCCTGCTTCATGAGAGAAAGTCCAGAGCACTAGGGAAAAAAATGAATAAATGGCACACCTCTTCATGTAGCACCAGGGTGATTGTTAGAGGCAAAGGGTGTAGAGAAATACACAAGTACTCCTTGACCCAAGATTGTTCATTTAGCAATAACATTTAGACTTATAAAAGCTTCATAGTGCTTTTACAGCCCTCTATAAGCTGTTTACAGAATCAGCATATTTTCCCCAACAATCTGGGTCCTCATTTTACCCACCTTGGAAGGATGGAAGGCCGAGTCAACCTTGAACCAATGGTGAGATTTGAACTGCTGAACTACAGCTAGCAGTTAGCTGAAATAGTATGCAGTGCTGCACTCTGACCACTGTGCTAACCTGGCTCTTGTTATTTAACTGTTATGTTAAAGAACAGCTTAATATATAATATATAACTTTCTTAATGTTATTTAATAACATTAAGAAAGTTACGATGGCAAAAATGCCCATCAGGGAAGCTGGATTCATTTAAGGACCATGTGATTTACTTAATCTGTCATAAAGTTGGGTCTGACTTAATTTGCATCCAAAACAATACATGATGGAAATTAAAGTCCAAAATGAGGTTGTAAGTTGAGGACTTCTTATACACATCTTTTCTATAAGACAGGGGTGGGCAACTATGGCCCCTTTATGACCTGTGGACTTCAATTCCCAGAATTCCTGAGCCTGTTGAAGTCCACAGATTATAAAGGGGCCATGGTTGCCCATCCTTGCTATAAGACCATATATGTTCCACAAGCCAATCAAGTGGATATGACAATTATATATTTCTTCTTGTATTCAACCCAAAAGCTTAGAATGGAATGGAATGGAATGAAATAGAATAGAAATAGAATAGAAATAGAATAGAAATAGAATAGAAATAGAATAGAAATAGAATAGAAATAGAATAGAAATAGAATAGAAATAGAATAGAAATAGAATAGAAATAGAATAGAAATAGAAAAGAAATAGAAATAGAATAGAAATAGAATAGAAATAGAATAGAAATAGAATAGAAATAGAATAGAAATAGAATAGAAATAGAATAGAATAGAAATAGAATAGAATAGAAATAGATTCTTGGAACAGTTGGAAGGAACCTTCGAGGTCTTCTAGTCCAACCCCTTGCTTAGGTACGAAACCCTACACCTACAATCTTATGGTTGGAACAATCAATACTAGTTCCTTTTCTTTTCCTTTCCTTTCCCTCTTCCTTTCTCAATGAAGCTTTTTAATGCTCTGTCAAGCTTCAAAAGAAGCATTTTAAAAAGTTTGGGTCTGTTGCTAACATTCTCATCCAGCATGTTGAACTCTCAAAGAGCATATACACCGAAGACAAATTTCTTGTGTGTCCAATCACACTTGGCCAATAAAGAATTCTATTCTGTTCTGTTCTGTTCTGTTCTACTCTACTCCACTCTACTCTATTCTATTCTTTGATGCAAACTGTGGGAAGTATTCCCACAACACTTTGTCATTATGACTAATCCAATGCTGATACTACCCTGAACTATATGTGATAGTGCTAGTGATCTATATTTTTTTGCTGGCAGAGGTAAAAATAGCCTGGTGGCAGGAAGAATTGATCCCAACCATTTCCAATTCCTTAAGAATAGAGAAATATACAACTGCTTCCAATCATTATCTGATCAAATTCCACCACACACCCATACCAATGCATGATCATCAGACTCATTTTTCTGTATTCTTGAAATATATAACAGATGGGCTTAGTCAAAATAAATGAGCGTAAAACATGAAATCCAAGCAGAATGGCAAGCAGAAATGCTCCCACAGCAGGATTATCTTGATTATTTGTGCTATTTTATATCAGTCAAAAGATATTTAAAATGACAAGCTTCTCTCTGGGTTTTAAAAATAATTATTACCAGAATTTAAAGTTGATAAAATCTGGTACAAAATGGGTTTTGCTTTTTGCTAATGTAAGTAATTCAAAAATATAACACAGAAATCAAGCACAACATATGGCTTGCTTGGTGGAATAAATATAAAATAGAATTCTGCCATTTTTACTTAATGAAGAAATAATCTGTAAAGCCATTGCCCACATTTATTTTAAAACAACAAGGATGTGTCCTTGCTATTCTATGGCTATGCTCCATTACCTTGCCAGAAATGTCATTTAGAAAGTATAATTCTTAGTAATGAAAAAATAATGTACAAAATAACATTTCTAGAGATACATGTCAATAAGTACACTAAGTTTTAATACCTTTGGATCATTTCTCTGTATTTTGGAAAGCCTAAAGACAAGAGTCAGAATGACTTCTAGAGCTTGGGGTCATTTCATTGCATTGCATTGTAGAATGACTAAAGGAGTGGTGTAAAATAGAAGGTTTTGATTTCATTTGTCATGATCTGCAGCTGGACCAATTCAGCTGGTCCAATAAAAAAACTGTACAAAAGAGATGGTTTGTATCCATCAAAGAAAGAGACTGAATTATTTGGTATTAAATTTACGGATTTTCTGGATAAATATTTAAACTGAACAGCAAGGACAGAGAACATATTTGTCCCCAGCAATCTAAATGAATAGGGTTATCCGTGCATGCAACATAGATTTGTGTGTGAGTACGATTATCAGCCCTGCTGTCAAGCAAAACCCGCCATTTAATAATGAGTGCCATACCATGTGGACTAATCAAGCAGGTGGCAAAAAAGTAGGGGCAGTCAGGGACAACACAGGTTATGTAGACAGTAAACACAGTCAATCAAAATGGACTCAAATGTCTGCACACCAATGCACAAGAGTGCCCATGGGCTCTGATTGGCACGCAGGGGCTGCTGGGAAAAGTGGGCGTGGTTACAGGTCTATTTCAGGGGCTACTCACCACATCCGCTCCTCTTTGCTTCCCTGCTCTTCACCCAGACACCCAGCCTCCACTCTATCCAGGGTGTCTTTTAGAGGTTGCCCAGTGGAGGCCGAGTAGGAATTTTTTGCAAACTTGAGATTTTATTCCAGATTGGTTTTTTGCCTCCTCCATCCTGGATGGGTGAGATGGTTCAGTGGTTAGGGGGTGAGTCTGTTTGTAAATTTGGTTGTTACAAATTTTATGGTTACATTTGGTCACTATTTAGCAGAAACGGGGCGGAAAGGGTATTAGTAGCAACTGTGTGTTCTCCCTTGGGCATTTTTGAAAGATGATGGGCTCCTTCATTATACAATTCATGCTGCCTAATTGGTTGGAGCAGTGTGAAGGAAGAGCTCTTGGGGCTCATCCACGTCATTTCCGGTTCTGGGTCATGGATATGAACCCTCCCACACGCTGGACGTGGCTTACATGTTTGTGTGCAGGCGGGGCATGCCTCACCCTTAACAAGCAAGGAGTTACGCCCATTAGTTGCCCATGTATGCTGTGTTCAGGAAATTCTGTCCCATTTAGCTACCTCTGCAAGTCTCTTTCTGTAATTTCAATAAAGTTACCCATTTATCATCCAGCCCGGTGTTTGAGTGTCACTTCCCATCCGATGCAAGTGGGTTTGTCTAGTTTAATGAAAGGAAGGACCTGGGGAGACATGATAGCAGTGTTCCAATATCTTAGGGTTTGCCACAAAGAAGAGGGAGCCAAATTATTTTCCAAAGCACCTGAAGTAGTACAAAAAGCAATAGGTGGAAACTAATCAAGGAGAGAAGCAACTTAGAATTGAGGAGAAAGTTTCTGACAGTGGAATCAGTGGAACAGCTTGCCTCCAGATGTTGTGAATGCTCCAACACTGGAAATTTGTAATATGTTGAATAACCATTTGTCTGAAGCAGTGTAGGGTTTCCTGCCCAAGCAGGGGGTTGGACTAGACCTCCAAGGTCCCTTCCAACTCTGTTATTCTATTTTATTCTGTTCTGTTCCATTCTATTCTAAAACTGAGCCTCAATCACAGGGTTGTGGCATTCTCAGGATGCCATAGAGATTACCCTAGGTTGCCTGAGAAGCTTTAAATTTTAATCTCTTATAAGTAGATCAGTGTGTGTATGTGTGTGTGTATAACATATTTTTGCTGATAATGAAAAGGGAGACTAATATAGATCTTTTACTCTCTTCAGCTAGCCCTACCCTTACCAGGATTTGAATCTGTGGGGTCTGCCTTGCAAGGCAGCAGATTTAACCTCTAGACCATGGGATTTCCTCTGCTCAGCTTTGTACCCGGGCAGAGCCATATGTTTTTTGTTTGTTTGTTTGTTTGTTTTCCCTATCAAATCACCCTGGTATATCCAAATATGGGAGTGAGCACACATATATATAGACCCACACACATATGTACACACACATATACACCAACACACCTCAATTGATTATTGTGTAAATGATGCAATGATAATGGACTTTAAAGGCTTAATGTGTTTTTAAGAGTTCTGAGGTGAATTAACTGAGAAGTTAAAATGTGAGAATATTTCAAAATATATACCTCATTCATGAGGAAAAGTTGATTATGGAAGGGATGTTAGGAAAATGAGAGTATGATTTTTTGATCAATGGAGTAGCAATGTTTGCTATTGAATACTAGAAAAGACATCTAGAAGAACTGTGACCTACCTAAAGAATTATGATGGAGAATTTGTCAGCGAGGAAAGAAACCATGAAGAAAACAATGCTGAAGATAAAGGTGAAAAATATTATTTTTAAAAAAGTTTCATAATAATAAAGGCTAAGGTGGCTTGCAAAATAAAGAAAATAATGTTTCATTTGGAATAAAAATTTAGCATTGGGATTGCTTGGTGTAGTGATAAACTTCATCCTACTCTAGAATATGACATTTGTGGTGATAAATTAGCCAGTGAAGCAATGACATTTAGCAAGCTGAAGAGCTTGATAAAACTCCTTGACAAATCCTGATTGTGCTTTGAGAGTTTTTTAAATTCTAGAAAAAGAACAGAGCTTGAATTCTGCTAAATAATTATTCTGTCAGATAAAGCTCAAGAAGCCAGTTATTTTGTAGAAAAACTGATAGCTAAAACTATGAAATCTCATACAATTGCAGAAGTACTGATTTTTCTTGCCTGTGGTACTATAATAAAGACAATATTTGGGAGTGAAGCAGAACAAGACGTAAATAAAGTTACTCTCTCACACAATGCTATAGCAGACAGATTCATGATATGCCCATTGACATGAAGAAAATATTTGTACTTTACTAAAAAAAAGTGGAATGTAGGCAATTCAAGCAGAAAAGAGAAGTGACACTAGAACAAAAGCATAGCTGCTGATATTAATTCATGAGGCTGATTGTTATAAAATAGAATTGTTTTATGCAGTAAAGCAGGGGTCCCCAACCACCGGGCCGCGGACCAGTACCGGGCCGCGGGGCATGTTGCACCGGTCCGCGGAGTCAGCAGCTGCCGGCCCTCCTGCCGCCGCCCCCTACCTCCAGTGCTTCACCCCCCGCTGGGCAAGAGGCCTCAGGAGGCAGGGTGATGGACGGGACAGAGGGGCAAGAAGGACCGGGAGGCTCAAGCCTCTTTTAGCTTCTGCCGTGGCATGCCTTTGCGTTTTTGGCTGGGGGGGAGGCAGGAGGGCCGGCCTGACCCCCTCCCTCCAGCGCTTCGCCTCCCGCCGGGCAAGAGGGCTTGGGAGGCAGGTTCTGCTGGCCACAAGGCAATGGCGGGAAAGAGGGGCGGGGAGGACCACCATGCTTAATCCCGCCCCCCCAACCACACCCCTTTCCACCCCCACCGGGCCATAGAAAAATTGTCTTGCTGAAACTGGTCCCTGGTGGAAAAAACGTTGGGGACTACTGCAGTAAAGGACAAGGAAGAATAACAATAGACCAAGATTATTTTTTTGCAAATCCCTTGGAATCTGTGATCTCCTCTTTGAAATACAGTGGTACCTCTACTTAAGAACTTAATTTTGTTCCGTGACCAGGTTCTTAAGTAGGAAAATTTGTAAGTAGAAGCAATTTTTCCCATAGGAATCAACGTAAAAGCAAATAATGCGTGCAAACCCATTAGGAAAGAAATAAAGGTTGGAATTTGGGTGGGCGGAGGAGGAGGAAGAAGAGGAGGAGGACAGTTGCTGCCAAAGGAAGGTGAGTTGAGGGGGAAAAATCCATAACTTTAAGGCTTAAGAAAAAAAAGAGGGACTCTGAGGCGTCGAGGAAGGGACTCTGAGGCATCCACGAAGAATGTTCAAACTAGTGGCAGATGGACGTATCTTTTTAAAAATATTATTACCAAATATTTAAACAAGGTAAACTCCAGCATGTAAGACAACACTGAAAATATTTGTTTTAGGTAGAAATACTGTTGTAAAAGAAAAAATGTTGAGATTGGACTTTTCTTTTTTTGCCATGGTGCTTAACTGACAGCCATAGGTGTACTGTGACAGTTGATAGGTGAATGTTGTTAAGATATTCATGAACCGGGAGAGCCATGTTAACAAGATTAGCCAATGAATAGGCATAGCAACTGAGTCAGCCAGTAGGAGCTAACCACTTCTGAGTCTGTCCGGGGAATCAAAACTGAGAAATTTAAGGTTGGTCGTGGCTGAGTCTTCACTTTGTACTCTCTCACTCTGACCTCTGCTAAAATAAAACTAACTCTCCTGTTTGTGTTTACCTGTAACTGATTGAAGAAGAATTCTATATGTAGATTGTTCTGAGTTCGGGTTTTGCCCCGTGTAATATTTTGAGTGTCTATGCGACGTTTCGGTGAAATCACATTCACCATCATCAGGCTGAAGTTTTAAGCTTTGTGCTGTTGTAAATATGGAATGTTTGCAACTGCCATTTCTTCCTTATATATAGTGTTAGGGGTGGAGATTTGGTTTGAATGTAGCAAATAGACTGGGTGACTATGTTTTAGTGATTTGATTGGTTGGTGGAATCACAATTACTTGAAGGATTGACATGGTGATTATTATGAAATGTTTTTTTGTTTAAGGCTGGTTTCCAAGTCTCTGGTAGGCGGGACGTATCATCCCTTTTGTTCATGCAGAGGGGGTGATTCTCAATCTCTATAGCTTCCATAGTAATTTTTCTATATAAATTTTCTGTTTTGGAAAGTAATTTAGTTTTTTCAAAGTCAATTTCGTACATATGAGGTGATAGTTTCTGTATAGGGTTGAAGATATTTGGCTAAAAATTTGGCATAGGCTCCCCTCTACAAAATCTTGCCAAATTTTTAGCCAAATATCTTCAACCCTATACAGAAACTATCACCTCATATGTACAAAATTCATTCCACTTTATACAAATAATTAAAAAACAAAACCTACAACCTGGTGACCTACTTGTGCGTTTTGATGTCGTATCCCTTTTCACCCAAATACCTATTAAAGAAGCCTTAACAGCTATCCAAAACAAACACAAGCCCCCCAAATATATCTTAGATCTAACCAACCACTGTCTGACTAATACATACTTCATCTATAATGAACAAAGATATAAACAGATAGAGGGAGCCCCCATGGGATCACCCCTCTCACCTGTCATCGCCAACCTCTATATGGAATATTTTGAAAATAATGCATTAGAGCAATCTAAACACAAACCTAAACTTTGGCTGAGGTATGTTGATGATACTTTTGTAGTTTGGCCACATGGAAGGGAAAAACTAGACAATTTCCTCACACATCTCAATAGCCTACACCCCACAATACAATTTACTATGGAAACAGAAGCCAATGATCAACTTCCCTTTCTAGATGTACTAATCTATAAAAAACCCAATGGCACCCTAGGACACACCATCTACCAAAAGAAAACTCATACCAACCGTTATTTAAATGCACACTCCCACCACCACCCCGCACAGATCACCTCAGCAGCCAAAACTCTCATCACCAGAACCAAACGCCTAGCTGACCATGAGCACTTAAAAACTGAATTGAACAAACTCAAAGATGTATTAATTTCTAATGGATTCGAAAGGAAAACAATCACAAACCTAATCAAAAAAGAGACACCCCCAAAAAATCAAGATCAAGAACAGGATAATGGTACCACCCTCCTCCCTTACATCAAGGGCACCACAGACAAAATTAGTAAAATTCTGCACAAACATAATATCAAAACTTCATTTGTCACTAACCAAAAAATATCAAACATCCTAAGGAACCCAAAAGATAAAATCCGACTAGAACACCAAGGAATCTATGAAATCCCTTGCAGAACATGTGCAGCCACATACATTGGACAAACCAATCGAAGAGTGAGCGCGTGCATTGCAGGACATAAGAATGCAGTTAAAAAAGAAGAAAAGACTTCCTCCCTTGTCCAGCACATTAAAAAAACAGAGCACGAAATTGACTTTGAAAAAACTAAATTACTTTCCAAAACAGAAAATTTATATAGAAAAATTACTATGGAAGCTATAGAGATTGAGAATCACCCCCTCTGCATGAACAAAAGGGATGATACGTCCCGCCTACCAGAGATTTGGAAACCAGCCTTAAACAAAAAAACATTTCATAATAATCACCATGTCAATCCTTCAAGTAATTGTGATTCCACCAACCAATCAAATCACTAAAACATAGTCACCCAATCTATTTGCTACATTCAAACCAAATCTCCACCCCTAGCACTATATATAAGGAAGAAATGGCAGTTGCAAACGTTCCATATTTACAACAGCACGAAGCTTAAAACTTCAGCCTGATGATGGTGAATGTAATTTCACCGAAACGTCGCATAGACACTCAAAATATTACACGGGGCAAAACCCGAACTCAGAACAATCTACATACATATACCCGTGAAAATCTATGAAAACAAATATATAAATATATATATACATACATACATACATACATACATACATACATGCATACATATATAATGTTTATAAAAAAATTAATGAATCAAGCTGAATCAATCATATGTGTGAGCTTCTGGTTTTGATTTTTGTGCAACAAACTTTAATTAATGCTCACTTTATTAAGCAAACCAATGGTTCAATTTTGGTGAGTTTTGTCAAAAACTGGAAATAAATGCCAGTTTTCAGCAAAACCATTGCAAAAATATGGGCATAAGACCACAAATAGCTTGCAAATAAAGGCTGATTGCTGAGTGCCCAAAATGCAATCATGTGACTGGGGGAGAACACTGTCAGACTTTTGGAACCAGATTGTAAGTACCTCTGGGGAGGTCCAACATAACTTCAAACAATTACTAAGCAATTGGTCGCAAGTTGAGAACTATCTATAATCTGTGTAACTTTAAAGCTTCAGACGGTATTAATTGATCATTTAATGTTAAAGTGTCTGTTTTTTGGTTGCTTCTATTGCTTACATCATCCCCATCTACCAACTTGCTTTCTTCACAATGAAGAACAGAGATCGCCAGCTATCCTGCTTTCCATTTCTTATCTGCTGCTTGTCAGGGTTTCAGATAGCATCCAAACTTAAAGCAGAGTCCAAAGCAAAGTATTCCTGAAATTATTGCTGGAGCCATGCTAGCATTTCTGTGGGAAACCCAAATCTGACACTCCCAAAGTTTCCCACCCAGTTGAAAGTTCATACTCCTCATCCTCCACCACTAAAATTGTCACGTTGCCCACTCAGGTTTTGCCAACATGGCAGTTTCTCCTCCTAGCCTCTGGGCAGGTGCTGGACAACTGATGATCTTGAACATCTTGAAATAATGTGTTGTGGATACATCCGCTCCCTGCTGAAGTTACCCCTTCCGGATTCCCATAGTCAACAGGCCTTCTAATGATATTTGGCAATATTCCCATCCACCCCTTCACCAACTTCATCATCAGCTCGACACTACTGTTATATTCATAAAATGGTTAAAGCTGCAATAACTATAGGTGCTCAATCTATCAATAGCATTAGCATTTAAACTTATATACCACTTCACAGTTCTTTACAGCCCTCTCTAAGTGGTTTACAGAGAGTAAGAATATTGCCCCCAACAATCTGGGTCCTCAGTTTACTGATCTTGGAAGGATGGAAGGTTGAGTCAACCTTGAGCCTATGAGATTTGATCTGCCAAACTGCTGGTAGCCGGTGATCAGCAGAAGGAGCTTGCAGTACTGCACTCTAATCACTGCACCACTGAGTCTCTCTCCTCTCTCTCTCTCTCTCTCTCTCTCTCTCTCTCTTCCTCCATCCATCCATCCATCTATCTATCTATACAGTAAAAAAATCAAATTCAAACGTTAAAACAGTAAAAAACCCATTACTATAACCCCGCTATAAATAATAGTTCAGTTCCCTTGAGATTGTCTAGGCCAGGGGTGTGAAACTGGTGGTCCATGAGCCAGATGCATCATATGCATGCCACACCCACTTCAACTCCATGAATGGGGAAAACATCACAAAATATCACATGACGGCAACATGAGTTTGATACCCATGGTCTAGGCTAATGGACCACTGTGTTACTTCTAATGCACTCTAAAGTTTTATGACTTTTTATTTTTCATCTTTATCTATATTCTATATCTGCCTGCCTGTCTATCTGTCTATCATCTATCTATTAATTCTCTGGACTTTTATTATTCCTCTCCCTGATGTTGGTGCCTTTTATCCCATTTTTGCCAGCTGTTTCTGATGTTTCTGATTTCTGTTTCTGATTTTCTGATTGAACTGAGAGCTGGGTCCGCTTACTCTAATTTAGATATAAGATTGACTGGGAGGATGCTAAGTGCAAGCTAAATGGGAATATTTTTTTTAGTAATTTTCCAAAATGTTTATGGCAATTTAAAAATTGAAATGTATCAGTAGTGCAAGCATATATAATAATTAAGCAATGTTGATTTATTTGCAATGAATTTCATTCAAACTGTAACTAACTTGATCATTATTGGTTCAATTTCATCCTTTAATTCAATACAAGGCAGCAGTCTGCATACTGGAGATAATTCTAATGGAAAATGGAAAGTGCTACAAAATATTCTAAGTTATCAGTAAAACAAGTTGGAGACACATTGTTACAAAGATTTAAACTAGTTTTGTATTGTGAATTGTTCACTGATAGTCATTCCTTCCAGGGTCCCTAGCCCCATTAATTAAAGTTTATGAAGCAAAGGTTATGCCTATGCTCTTGTATGGAGCAAATGTTTGGAGTCTATACTCAAAACCACAGTTTCAGAACCAACACAGTACCAACGTTTGAGATTTATTTATTTATTTATTTATTTATTTATTTATTTATTTATTTATTTATTTATTTATTTATTTATTTATTTATTTATTTATTTATTTATTTATTTATTTATTTATTTATTTATTTATTTATTTATTTATTTATTTATTTATTTATTTATTTATTTATTTATTTATTTATTAAATTTGTATGCCACACCTCTCCGTAGACTCGGGGCGGCTCACAACAGTAATAGAAAAAACAATGTACAATACAAATCTAATAATTAAAACTAAAAACCCATAATTTAAGAAAACATACACACAACATACCATACATAAACAGTATAGGCCTGGGGAAGTTATCTCAGTTCCCCCATGCCTGACGGCAGAGGTGGATTTTGAGGAGCTTACGAAAGGCCAGGAAGGTGGGGGCAGTTCTAATCTCAGAGGGGAGCTGGTTCCAGAGGGTCGGGGCCACCACAGAGAAGGCTCTTCCCCTGGGCCCCGCCAAACAACATTGTTTAGTCGACGGGACCCGGAGAAGGCCAACTCTGTGGGACCTAATCGGTCGCTGGGATTCATGCAGCAGAAGGCGGTCCCAGAGATATTCTGGTCCGATGCCATGAAGAGCTTTATAGGTCATAACCAACACTTTGAATTGTGATCAGAAACTGATCGGCAGCCAGTGCAAGCTGCGGAGCATTGGCAAAACGTGGGCAAATCTAGGGAGCCCCATGATAGCTCTCACGACCGCATTCTGCACAATCTGAAGTTTCCGAACATTCTTCAAAGGTAGCCCCATGTAGAGAGCATTGCAGTAGTCAAACCTTGAGGTGATAAGGGCATGAACGACTGTGAGGAGTCACTCCCTGTCCAGGTAGGGCCGCAACCACAGCCGAAAGATGGTGCTCTAATGTTAGCTGTGGATCAAGGAAGATGCCTAAGTTGCAAACCCTCTCTGAGGGCGTCAGTGATTTCCCCCCCAGGGTAATGGATGGACAGATGGAATTGTCCTTGGGAGGCAGAACCCACAGGAACTCCATCTTGTCAGGGTTGAGTTTGAGCCTGTTGACACCCATCCAGACCCCAATAGCCTCCAGGCACTGACACATCACTTCCACCACTTCACTGACTGGACATAGGGTGGACATGTACAACTGGGTATCATCAGTGTACTGATGATACCTCACCCCATGCCCTTGGATGATCTTGCCCAGAGGTTTCATGTAGATATTGAATAGCAGGGGGAGAGGACCAACCCCTGAGGCACCCCACAAGGGAGAGACCTAGAGGTCAACCTCTGACCCCCCACTAACATCGACTGTGACCTACTGGAGAGGCAGGAGGAGAACCACTGTAAAACAGTGCTTCCCACTCCCAACCTCTCCAGCCGGCACAGAAAGATACCATGGTTGATGGTATTGAAAGCCGCTGAGAGGTCAAGAAGCACCAGGACAGTGGATAAACCTCTGTCCCGGGCCCGCCAGAGATCATCCATCAATATTACTTGAAAATATGTCTAGTAAAAGGTCAAGTTAATATTTTGAGAGATGAAATGGAATTCTCCCTCTCAGCTTATCCACTAGCATTGTTCAATTGTTCTATACTTTCCGCAAAATGCATTCTATCTTGCATTCAAAGTATTTGTCATTCTGTATATCTAGCTAGCTCCTATAGAGGAATGGTATTGAAAGGTTTAAGAAAAAGAAAGACGGTATTAAAAATGGCCTTCATTACATTGCTTCAGGTAGACTCCAAGTATTTGCTCATCTAAAAGAAAGAAAGAAAGAAAGAAAGAAAGAAAGAAAGAAAGAAAGAAAGAAAGAAGAAACTTTTCAATTGGATTGGGTTTTTAAAACTGCATGAACAGAACCTTTCTTTAATCACATTGAATGGACTATCCCAAATCCCAAAATTAACCTCAAGGGGATAAACTATTTCCAGTCTTGGCCCTTGAAGTACATTGGATTGTCTTTCTGTAAGAATTTCTGAACTGCATACGTATAAGTTATAAACCATAATGAACAATTAACAAAAGTTTGTAATTTAAAAATTCTACATGCATTTAGCAATTGGAACAAAAGCAAATATTAAATGCTTATGTCATAGGAGAAATCTAAACCATCTATGATATTAGGAATTATAATCCGTAAATAGTTTTCAAGTTGAATTTAATTTTGAATCAGACTTATTATTGAAAGATGAAATTATTTTTTGACATTGATGTATAGTCCCACAGTTTAATTTGCCATTCTTCTAAAGATGGAATTATATAAAATGTCTTGGCAGTTATTACCATATACAAAGCCAATTCTGTATACTTTGTAGAAATAAAAGGGTTGCTGATATTTAGCAGAAAAAAAACAGGTGCCAGGAATGACTTTTTCCTTTAAATTGATTAATTCTATAATAATTCATATTCTAGAAGTGCTGAATTTTACAGTATCAGCACCAGATATGAAGGAATAATCTGGCCTTATTGCATTTCCATTATTATTATTTTTTGTCAGAAAATATTTTATCTATTTGGGCAATCAATACTGAAGTAATTTACCAAGTATAATATATTTCTCTAAATAAAATATATTTTATTTCTATAAATAAATGTACATACAGTATTTGTTCACAATAAATGTACTATTTATCATGCATTGTTTGTCATATTAAAATTTTGCATCCATTTAATTATATTTAACTTCCAAGTTATATTTCATAATAACAAAGAATCTCCATATTCTGAATTTTGAATTATAAAATTTTCAAACTTTCAAGTTTCTAAGGATTTTGTCTCATTTTAAAAAATTCTTTTTCTTGTATTTGGGAGATATTGATACCAATAAAGTGATTTTGACCAATCTGGAATTGGTCAATCTGGAATAAAAGGACCAAGTATTTCATTTTTGTATTATTTAGCTTTTTGTTGTGTATACATCTTATCTCTCTACTACTCAACATTTTGTACATTCAATTTCATATAAATAAATATTTAATATTGAAGGAAAGGTTGATGTCTCCACTGATTCTTTTTTATGTGTTCATTCTTTTAATGTATGACTTATGATTTAATAACTTCTTACTGGTTGTGTATTTCCGTTTCTATATCCAAATATATTTATGCAAATTATTTGAGAGTCCTTTACTTTTATTGGAAGTAACTCAGCTATAATGTGATAATCTAGTCTATAATCCAAATGTGATAGCTGGTTTTCAAACTGCAGTTTGAAATTTAATAATGCTTATCCACATCATTTTTAGGCCGTGTAAAATGTTAAGCTAGATCATCTTGCTTTTATTTATCCATATAAAGTTAGTTAGTTGTCTCTGACATTTGTTTAGTATTTCATTTTCTATTTTTATTGGGATAATTTAAAATGGAAAATTGAGCCTTGATAAAATATTCATTTTTACTGCTATTCTCTTTCCTGATTGGGACAGCTTTAGCTTTCTTCATTGTAAAATATCCGCCAATCGGTATGTCTAAATCTTTGAATAATTATTCTTAAATAAGTCTTTATTCTTTTTTATTAAGTATATTTCCTAATGAGAGTAGTAAATCCTTTTAATTGCTGGAGAGATTGCTCTTCTTCAGGTAAATTTCATGTAACCATCTGGCTCTTATTCTTTTGGTCTGATATTCTGATACTGAATGACTTAAAACTTTAACCAGGTCATACTATTCTTGGGGATGAATAAATTGTATTCATTTAATCTTAGCTATTGAGCAGAACAATATAATGGAGAAGTCTTATCTCATGATTCCCCCTTCCCCCTATTTTTTTATGTCAAAAGCATCACAATTAAAAGAAGGGATATTGTATAATATAAATGTAAAATATAAAATACAAGATTAAAATATATGCCAATTAAACAGATTTTGCCCAGAAACTAGCAACATCAATTGCATTATGTTGTACTGCCATGAAATCCTCAAGTGTACACTGCTTTGGACTGAAAGAGCAGAGATATACATATGTATTGTCCGCATGTCACCGCAATTGCAAAGAGCAGAAACCATCAAATAGCCAAATTTGTTCAGAGTGTCTTTGAATCTTGTTGTATCTGTGTGTAGTCTATTCATTTCCATATTTCCTAGCTTTCATCAGACTCGAGTGGCTTCTCTGTTGGTTCCATTCAATGTTGGTTCTCTGTAGCTTTCCATAGGTCCACTCTCTTGTCAAATTCTTCAAAGTCTTCTGTCAACCTATGGAAGCTTTCCCTGAATTTTAATCACGGGTGAGCTGGTTGTAGGCCATAGAGAAGGTGTTGTCTAAATGGTGATGCTTTGAGCCTCTCTCTGCTGCAAACAGTAGGCAGGGCAATGTGGGTTAAGTGGTAGATCTTATCTAGAGGTGTAGGTTTAAACATCCTGTATTAGTTCTGCTAGCTTCATTCAGTAAAACATCTACTTTCCCAGCATGTGTTGATTTATACAGACTGAGCAGGTGTATTCATATGCCGAGTAGCAAAGAGGTAGAGCTGCTGTTAAGGGCTTTTGGTTTGGCACACCAGGTAGAATTCATTAATTTCCTGAGAATATTATTTTGTCCACTGGCCTTCAATTTAGAGTTGGTACAATTCTACCTGACTTTCTGACCAAGAGTAGAATTTGTTCCAGCTTTGGTAGTATTCTGACTCATCTTTATCTTTTATTTCAATTGTTAATTTATTCATTTCTGCACGGATCATGATTTTTTCTAATAATTCATCTTCAGTTGGTATGTTTTCACTTTTCCATTGTTGTGCAAAAATTAATCTTGCTGCAGTTGTTATGTGCAGAATTAAATAAATTTAACATCTTTTGTATCTTTCATGGGCTATTCCCAGTAGAAATAGTTCCAGTTTTCTTTCAATTTTCTTTTCCAGTATCTCCTCTAACCATTTTTTAAACTTTGTTCCAGAATATTTTTGTTTTGTTACAAACCCACTACATGTGCTAATAAGAACCATTCTCTTTTCTACATTTCCAACTTTTAAGTGAATTTTTTAAAATCTATTTTAGCTAATTGTTTTGGTATTCTATGCCACCTATAATAACATTTTATACCAGTTCTCTTTGTAGGTTGAGGCTAGTATTAGTTTTTTGTTTTTTGTCCATACTTGTTGCCATTCATCTAAATTCATGTTGTAATTGAAGTTCTGTGCCTATTTAATCATTGTCTCTGACTTGTTCCTCTTGCATTTTGTTAATTTAACAGATGTATTGGTATAGTTTTTTTAATTGATTTCTCATCTGTTCCTAGTAATATTTTATCTAATGTTGTTCCTTTCTCTATCCCACAATCTTTGTTGTCTTTTTCATATCTTGACTTTATCTGGAGGTACTCCCACCCTTCATCCCACAGTTCTAGAATCACAGTTTTTTGAATATCTTCTTCTTTCATCTGTTCTTTGTACGTTATAATTTTGCCAATTTTTTTTAAAAAATAGAATGTACAAAGACTTCTAATGGTAAAAACAAGTTGTGAATGTCTCGATACATTTTTTTAATGTTCATCCTTACATTTAATATCAATTTTCTTATGTAATGTCATGAAAAGTAATGGTGTGATCCCATAAAAAGAAATGTCAACCAGCCTGTATGTCATGTCCTTCAAGTTCTGGTACTCTTGTATTCTCCATTTAATCCACTCTTTTGCCCAAATAATAACTGCTGGCTGATAATATCCCCTCCAGTCTGGTAAACCAAATCCTCCTCTGTTTTTTTTTCTTTCTTGGAGCAGTTTTAGCTTAATTCTGGGTCTTTTTTGTTGCCAGATGAATTTACTCATTATTTTGTTTAGATTCCTAAAATATCCTTGATCTAATTTTATTGTGATGGTCTGGAATAGAAAGAAAATTTTAGGTAAGATATTCATCTTTATCGTTGCAACCCTCCCCATGAGGGAGATTTGCAACTTCGTCCACTTCTCTAAATCCCTTTCCCCCCCCCAGTTCTTTTATCATAATTATTCTTTTTAAAAGTTATGCATCTTGCTGATAAGTTAATTCCCAGATATTTAACTTTCTTTGTTACATGAATATTTAGTTTTTCCATCAAATTTTTCTGTTTTTCGGTCATGCTTTTGTCCATATTTATTTTTAACCCTGCAGTCTCTCCATATCTACCAAGTGTTTCCATGAGATGATAACCAGATTCCAATAGATTTTCTGTAATGAAAACAAGATTGTCTGCGATTGCCTGTAATTTGTATGTTTCTTTCTTAACTTCAAGTACTTTAATTTGTTCATTATTTATTATTATTCTTGCCAACACTTCTAGTGTTAAAATAAATAATAAAGGTGAAAGCAGACATCTTTGTCTGGTTCCTTCCTGCATTTTGAATTTTGGTGTTGCCTCTCCGTTTATTATTACAGTTGCTAATTGTTCTGTATAAATTGCGGTGATAATATTTATAACATTTTCTCCAAAGTCCATGTATGCTAGCTGTTCTATTATGAAATCCCAGTTAACATTATCAAAGACCTTTTGCACATCTAAGAAGGCAGTTTTAGGTAATTTATTTCTCATTGTGTTTTTCATAATATTCTAATACATCAATTATTGTTCTTAAATTGTTTCTAATTTGTCTTTTAGGCAAGAACCCATTTTGGTCTGTATGTATGAAGCTGTTTAAATATTGTTTTAATCTTTCAGCCAAAAGCAACATGAAAACCTTGTAATCCATGTTTAGTAAAGATATGGGCCTATAGTTTTGCATTAATGTGTGGTCAATGTCTTTTGGGATTAGTACTATGCTTGATTCCTTCCATTACATAGGAATTTTTGCTTCATTTAGTATTGCATTACTTATCTCTACTAGTATTTTTTTCTAGTTCTGTCATTTCTTTATACAGTTCAATTGGGAGTCGGTCTGGCCCTGGGAATTTTTCTTACTTTGCCTTTTAATTGCTTCCTTCAGTTCTGCCATTATTATTTCTTTATTTAGCGTGTTTTTTATGTCTTCAGGTACTTTCGGGAGAGTCACCATTTTAAAGGCCATTTGTATTTTCTCTCCCATATTAATGTTGTCTTTCTTGTACAAGGTCTCATAAAAATCCTGAATAATCTCCTTTTTCTCTTCCATATTATAACATACTAATCCTTTATTATTTTTTAAATTGCTAATTAGATTTTTTTCTTTGTTTTTTTCAGTTTATATGCTACCATTTGCCTGGTTTATTTGCTTTTTCTAATAAATTTTGTTTGCTTTTCTTAATTTGTTGCACTAATTTATCTTTTTCCATTAGATCTATTTTATGTTTTATCAGTATCATTTGCTGTTTAATGTCTTGTCTTTGTGGGTCATTTGTAGTCCTTTCTCTAAACTTCTATACTCCTCCTCTAATTTCCCTTGCTCTTGATTTTTCTTTTTATAGTATTTAGCCATGTATGCCATTGCCATGTCCCTCATTACTCCTTTAACTGTGTCCCAGACATTTTGTAGGTTAGTGTGTTCATTCTTATTTTCAGTTCTTCTTTCATTTTCTTTCAATATTGCCCTTTTTAAGGTCCATCTTATTTCTTTTTAATTTCCTTTCAATTAAGTCTACGGAGAGGGGTGGCAAATAAATAAATAAATAAATAAATAAATGAATGAATGAATGAATAAATAAAGATCTGCACAAAGGTTTGCCCCTATATCAATGTTTTCTGTTTGTGTGTTTAGTTATTTTGTTGTCCAGACCATATCAATTCTTGACCAGGAACTATGTCTTCTCAAATAATATGTAAAAATCTTTTGTGTTTGGTGTCATTCTCTCCAACAATCTTTAAGTTTCCATTCCACTACAAAATTTTAAAATAACATATTTTGGTAATGTTCTCATGTCCTGTTTTCTTATTTTCCCACTTTTATAATCATATTCCCTATTAACTATTCCATTAAAGTCTACAGATACAAATATTATTTCCTGTGACTTCTTTAATTTTGTCCTATAGTTTTTTCTAAAATCTACCTAGACCCTTGTTAGGAGCATAAATATTTATAATAGTTATTGGATTAACGTTTATTATGACTTCAAGTATCAGTATTCTCCCTTCTTTGTCTTTGTAACTTTGTTGAGATATAGTGGTAGCTCTACTTACAAACTTAATTTGTTCCATGACCAGGTTCTTAAGTAGAAAAGTTTGTAAGAAGAAGCAATTTTTCCCATAGGAATCAATATAAAAGCAAATAATGTGTGCGATTGGGGAAACCACAGATTTTAGTTTCAAGTTTCAAGTTTAATTGGATTTGTATGCAGGAAGGATGGCGGACCTGTTTCCTCCCAGGAGATTCCTAGAGAGGCCCCATGGAGGCTTCTCCCTGCCTTTTCCAGCCCTGTTTCCTCCCAGCAGATTCCTAGAGAGGTCCCACAGAGGCTTCTCCCCACCTTTTCTGGCCCTGCCCCACAGAGGCTTCTCTCCTGCCTTTTCCAGTTACAGTTTTGGAAGCTTGGGTTTGTAAGTGGAAAATAGTTCTTGAGAAGAGGCAAAAAAATCAGTTCTTATTTAGAAAAGTTCATAAGTAAAGGTGTTCTTAGGTAGAGGTGACACTGTATTTTCATTTATATAAAATATCACACCTCTTTTTTTTCTTTTGAGAGAGAATAATATATTTTCTCAAATTTATTTTTGTCAACAAATGTTCATGTTTTTCTTTTATATGTACTTTTTTATTTATTAGATTTGTATGCCGCCCCTTTCCGTAGACTGTAAGGCTATTATATCAAATAGATATTTGCTTAATTTGTTGATTTTTCCCCTTTTTGTGATGTGTTTAAACGCTAATATTAAGTGAAAAAAATTATACCTTTTGGTTCCTATGTTTACTTGTATCTCGGCTTAATGGCTCTAGTATTTCTGATTTCTTTTGATTCTTCTGCTCTGTCTTCGTTATTCCCTGCCTTTTCTATTAACTTTATTGTCTCTCCCTCTCCTTCCCTATTTTGTATTTCAGCCATTGTCCTTCCTGCCAGTCTTGTGTCACTTATCTCTCCCTCCTCTCTTGTCTCTTTTACTTCTCTTTCCTCCTCTTCACTGCCAAAGTTTTTATAGTAAATTTTTTCTGCCTTATCAGTTGTATCGATCCTTATTCTCCTGTTCTGCCAATAAATCATTACACCTTCTGGTGTTAACAGCTTCTAATTTACATTATGCCTGATCAGCTTAGTACTCAAGGTTTTATCAGGTCTCTGACTCTTTTTGGGATTTGTTTCATTACCACCAATTGTCTTCCTCTATACTCAATTGGGTCCTCTCTCGCTTTGTGTAGGATTTTGTCCCTGATCAATTTTTTGACAAATTTTATATGTATAGTACTTCTTTGGGTAGGTTATACCATCTCACATAGTTTGTATGTATGCGATAGATCTCATCAATTTCCATTAACATTACTTCTTTCTCTGTACCGAAAGCTTTAGCAAAAAAATTCTGACATTATGTCTGAAAGATCCTCTCCTTTTTCTTCTTTCCAATTTTGGAAACGTAAATAATGATTTGCTTTTCAGATTGTACGAGAATAACCGTTATCTCGAGGTCTTTATTGGCTTGGGTTGCTCTCTTATTCATTTCATCCATCCTTTTTTGTTCTAAGTCCATTTTTCCCCTTCATTTCTTGAAGCCTTTGTTCATTCTTAATCATCTGCTGCTGGAATATCTAAAATTTTCTGTCCATTGTTTGCTTCCTTACTTTTAATTCTCCAGTATCATTTTGAACTTCTCTTATTTCTCTCTTAATATCTTCATGATTTTTTGTCATATTTTTCCTGCATATGTAAAAGTGTTGCCTGTAAATCTTTAAAAGAGCTTGATGTCTCCCTTGTCATCATGTCCTCAATAAATCTCTGCAACGAAGGACTGGAAATTGCTGACCTTGATTGATTTATTGGTCTTCTCCCTGCCCCTGTGCTTGTAAGATTAGACATGCTTGTCATTTTTAAGCACTTTCTTAACAACAATTCCCACTTTGTCACTTCTCTTCCACTTCCTTCCAAGCTTCCTGTATTTTCTATGCAAATTCTATTTATCTCAATGTCAAATTATTATATTCTATATTAAAATCTACTATTTTTTTCTATAGTAATAAAATATATACATGAAAAGGGCAATTAATTATAAAGAGAAAATAAATATTTCCAGTCATTGAAAAGTCAATACTATAGATCTTAAGCATTACTGCCAATACTATAGATCTTAAACACTTCTATTACTAATTATTAATTACTTCTATTATTAATTACTTTGCAGTTAAGAATTCAAAATATATATCTTTAGATATCAGTAAATATAAGATGTAAATATATATTAGTATTTAGTATATAATATTTAATTCATAGTAGTCTTAGTTGTAATATTTCAATTAAATTTACCAATGAAGTTTCTACAGATGATTTAGTCTGATTTAAAAGTCTATTACAAAGTTATCTTCCAAAATAAATCTTGTCTCTATTCCTAGTTCTTTTTTTGTTCTTCCAGCAAAAGAAAGTCATTAAGAGTCTTAGTTTCCCTTTTGTACAATTTATTGTCTCAGTTCATGACGTCTCCCACTATTACTCAGCTCTTTCTTTTAATTTCAGCACAGAGTTATCTATATCCAGGTAACTTTAATGTAATTAAAGATAATCCACAGTTTGCAATTCACTTTAAACTTTTCTTTTTTAGTTTTTGAAGTTTTGCCTGAATTTATCTGGTATGCTCAGATCTACTTACTAGCATCTCCTCTTCTTCACACTCCGTTTCATTCACGGAGTGGTGCTTTGAGCCTCTCTCTGTATTCTGCTACTTCTCTGCGAACAGCAGGCAGGGCAATGCTGGCTAGGTAATAGTTCTTATCTAGAGGGGTAGGTTTAAGGCATCCTGTATTAATTCTGCTAGCTTCATTCAGAGAAACATCTACTTTCTCAGCATGTGCTGATTTATACAGACTAAGCAGGTGTATTCACCTTCCCAGCAGCAAAGAGCTAGAGCTGTAGCCTTAAGGGCTTTTGGTTTAGCACCCCAGGTAGCACTCATTAATTTCCTGAGAAGATTATTTTGTCCACTGACCTTCTTTTTAGAGTTGGTATAATTCTGCCTATGTTAGGGTCCTATCTAGTGTGACTCTTATTTAGAGCTGTGGCAGTGTTCCAATAATGTCCCTTTCCACATAATATGCAGCTTTCTAACAGCCTGCTTTTTGCAAAGATGAAAGAAACATACATAAGTTTTTTGCTGGATTTGGTCTTAACTGGTTATCATGATAGTATCAATCTAGCTCTATCAGGGCTTCAGTTAAACCTAGTTCTACCAGGGCTTCAGCTAAATATTGTTCAACTTCCTCAAATGTTTTTCTCTTTGCAACTATTGCTCCATTGTCAGCATACATATAGTTCTTAAAACCTTCAGGGAGTGGCTGATCATTGGTGTAAATTTTAAAGAGTTGGTTTCAATACATTACCTTGTGGTAAGCTGTTCTTTTTGTTCTTCCATCTACTTTGCCTTCCTTAAAACTCCACAAAAAATATTGTTTTGAAGCAGATTCCTGATATTTGTAAGTTTAAAATCTTTAATCATATCATAAACTTTCTGCTTCAGTCTTCTAAGATTGATGATATATTATGCAGCCATGAGATCTATGAATACAGTTCCTGTTACATTGTTCTTCAATGTATATCTTTTGTCTGTACATCAAAGACAGATTCCTTTTGGATCCTGTCTTCAATGGATATAGGCCATTTATATCCAAAAAGTATTTTTCAAGTGACACCTGGACTTTCTGGTTTTTCTTTGAAGACATTTTGCTTCTCACCCAAAAAGCTTCTTCAGCTCTGACTGGATGATGGGGAATGGAAGGACTTAAAGCTGAAGAAGCTTCTTGGACGAGAAGCAAAATGTCTTCAAAGAAAAACCAGAAAGTCCAGTTGCCTCTTGAAAAAACATCCTAGGGATAACCATGACCTAGATGACTGAGAATCTCCATAGACCCATGGCCGGTTTATGTAATCTGGTTTGAGATATAAGTAGAATAATAATAATAATAATAATAATAATAATAATAATAATAATAATAATAATTTATTAGATTTGTATGCTGCCCCTCTCCGAAGACTCGGGGCGGCTCACAACAATGATAAAAACAATATTATTTATTTATTTATTTATTATTTGGATTTGTATGCCGCCCCTCTCCGAAGACTGGCACAAATCTAATATTAAAAAAAACTAAAAACCCTATCATAATTAAAAACCAAACAGCACATACATACCAAACATAAATTATAATAAGCCTGGGGGAAAGGTATCTCAAATCCCCCATGCCTGGCGGTATAGGTGGGTCTTAAGTAGTTTATGGAAGACAAGGAGGGTGGGGCCAGTTCTAATCTCTGGGGGGAGTTGATTCCAGAGGGCCGGGGCCGCCACAGAGAAGGCTCTTCCCCTGGGGCCCGCCAGACGACATTGTTTAGTTGACAGGACCCAGAGAAGGCCAACTCTGTGGGACCTTATCGGCCGCTGGGATTCGTGCGGTAGCAGGCAGTTCCAGAGGTATTCTGGTCCAATGCCAATAAAAAGCTTTTTAAAAAGCAAATTTAGGTGAAAGGAACAAAGAAAGAATATATAAAGGACCATGACAAAAATTTGAATGAAGCAGACACAAATTTTGAAACAGGGCATCCCTTTGGAGCGAGGGATAGTTTATTTTACAACATTTCTTACAAGTCTTACTCTCTCAAGGTCTCTGTGTTGGTCATTCATCCTGCTTAGTTACTTCATGGAGTGAACAGGGAGAATCCATCAATTCTGCCTAATTAAGTCCCTCTCTTCAGGAGCATTTCTGACCCAGTCTCATCTTGTTCCAGAGATAGTTCTCTTCTTCATGTTTCTTGCTTCAGCTCCTATAGTTGCTTAACTTCTCCTCATCCAAAGATTTATCAGTACTCAGTTGCCAATAACAAAATGTATTTTTTGGAAAGTAATATACTGAAATATTAATACAAATACAAATAATAAGCTGAACCCATTCCGATGTTATTCCCTTACAAAAACTAATTCTGAATTCCACCGCTCTGGTGGTGTAAGGCATAGCAACATAACAGCTGCAGCAAAAACAACTACACTCTTCATTGTTTAATGCTATGGAGTGGTGGCAGGGAGTATTAGTTTTATTAATCATGAGGTCTACCCTCAAATCAGAATGACCATTGTAATGAAAGTGCTGTTGACCATGGAAATCAAATCCTTATTTTATAATTTGCTGTACAAAATGTCATCCAGTTTCTCATCCTGATCATATATGTAATTATCTTAATCAGCAAATAAGATTTCATTCTTCATGCTCATCAAATCTTAAGCTGCCTCTTTATTATTGCAATATCCTACAATATTACAGTTAAGTGGTAACAGCAACTCCCCAAATTCCTGGACAGAAAATCTGCTTTTAACATTCTAGTCACTGAAGAGAAAATCTACTCATTGCTTTGAACTGAAAACAAATTTATTCTCTAGTCTCACACTGTAGTTTATCACACCAAAGACTTTATATTTGCTTACAAAAACTAGTTTCCCGCGATAAACGAATGGGTGTGATTCTAATTAAGTATTTTATTGCCTATTTCTCTTTTGTCATTTCTGTGTTCCCAAATCAAGCACAACTACATTTTAAAGATGAAGTAGTAAGTTATATTATGATTGTATATCAGGGAAATGAATGTTTGATGGATTGTACTAATGGGAGCTAAAAATAAAACCCCATCTGTTCACCTTTCAAACTGCATCAAAGCACTGCATATTGGTTGCAGCATAACTTAATGAAAGGCAAACAGAAATATGTTTATTTTCATCCTGCTGCAACAACTGAAAGGGGAACTTGTTAATAATAATGTTTCAATAATAGTCTTCTATTGTGAGCTTATGGCAGCTGTAGAAAACAGACATACTATATTCATTGAAACAATAACAAAATGTAAATTGAAGTTGATCTATAATAACAAAATGTAAATGAAAGCTAATCTACTCAACTGAGGTGAAATAAGAAATGCTGTTATGTCAAGGATGTAAATTAGTCTTTAAAAATGGTTTTAAAGGTACCCATGTTCCATGGAATTACATTCTCAAGAGATAAGTTCAAAGCATCAATAAGAATCCTCTTGTTCCTGTTTGAAATCCATTTGGACAAATCATTTATTTATGGTATTACTACTGGCCATCCAATGTATTAGTTCTCTCAGAGGCTTAGAAGGATTATATAATTTCAATGCAGTATAAAAATGACCAAATTAAGCCGTGTTTTGTTCAAAATATTCATAATACAGTGCTGAACCTAGCTGACATCTGTATAGCTGAAGGACATGAACTGTTCTAAAAAGAGGTCTAATTTTTTTTATGCTCGTGTCCTGCTAGATTGATGCTGTCCTTTTTTCGGGGCACCTTGAAATATATTAAAATCACAATTTAAACATTATGAATAATAATTAATACATAATAAAATGCAAAACAAATAGTAAAAGCACTGATCGGTCATTCGGTCTGTCTGTCTGTCTATCTATCTACCTACCTACCTACCTACCCACCTAGATCTCTGTGCATTGTTTTATTTACATTTGTCAGAGGCACCCACTCCAGTAGTCCATGGCTATTTACATTTAAAGTTTATTTATTAATTAAATTTATACACCAAAATCTTGTCATAGAAAGTGACTCAAAAGTTTGGATGGATATATTAAAAGCCTTTAGTGAATAAAAAATATATATTTACCTGACACTGAAAAGGCAATAAAATATCATCACATATTCCTTACTGGAAAAAGTATTATAGAATTAAAGGACCACACTGATAGAGGCCTATTTATGAAGTTCAGGCACAGGGAAATGCTTTCTTTCAGTTTCTATAATCATGAGAGGTTTTATAGGTTAATTAAAATGATTAAAAATGAACTAGGACCTACTGGCATAACATTTTAATAATGTCCAGTTTTAGGTCAATATTCTTGCTGAAACATTTTGCTGTAACCAATCTTTCTGAACCATCTTCAAGGTTACCTCCTTCTAGCAGAGTTGTAGCTAGTACAACTATGTTAAGCCATTAGTTATCCTTCTCCTTCTCCTCCTCCTCGTCCCCTCTCTTCCTGTTCCTTTGCTACAGAAGATTTTTATGCCTCTAGTGACAGAGGAAGATCAATAAGCACCTCCAACTTATCATTTCTTCTTTTTGGAGATGGGAAAACCCTTTCCAAACAGATTGAAACCACAAGAAAACTATTCGCTCATGACATCTCTGTTCTGTCATGACTGAACTTTTCTCACTTTACCCTTCTTCAATCCACAAATGCAGCAAGGCAGTGATTCCCTAGGGAATTGGGCAGCATAAAAATCAATCAATCAATCAATCAATCAAACAAACAAACAAACAAACAAACAAACAAACAAACAAACAAACATTTTCACTTTGAAAACCACTTTAATCCAACAGTCCTCCACAAAATCATATTCCCATCAAACTCAAAATGTATTCAAGTAAAATTTGAGCTTAACTTCTATATTGGAACTGATCCAAAATTTATATTATCCAAGAAGGATAATATAAATTTTGATATGGTCATCCACCAATTATTTGAATACCTCATTCAGAAAGATTAACTTAGCATTGGTGTATAATTGATCTGGGTATATTTTTTGGCATTTGCAATCTCTTTTCCCAACAATTGAGAAACTAGCTAAAATTTCCCTTATAGTATTAAATTTATTTATTTATTGGATTTATATGCCACCCTCTCCAGGGACTCCGGGTGGCTTACAACCTATAAAAAGAACAATACAATACAAATCTTAAATCCAATTAATGTAAAATCCACTTACCTAATCTAAAATCTCCATTATATTAAAAACCAATCATTTCTACTCAACAACAACATACATATCATTTGTCGGCCAGGGGGCTAGAGTCTAATGGCCCCAAGTCTGGCAGCATAGATGAGTCTTTAAACTCTTATAAAAGATGAGGAGGTTGGGGGCAGTACAAATCTCTGTTTCCAGAAGGCCGGGGCCCCCAAAGAGAAGGCTCTTCCCCTAGGGTCTGCCAAGTGACATTGTCTAGTTGAGATGACCTTGAGAAGGCCAACTCTTTGGGACCTAACCAGTCACTGGGACTCATGCAGCAGAAGGCGGTCCCACAAGTAATCTTACCAGTAAATCCATGGTATTATATTAAATACCAGTGTTTAGCTAGCAGTAAGAACTAGAAATAATAATATTGAGTCATCCTCTAATTAATGCCATAGTCTATTTCATTGTGGGGTCAGGTTTCAATAAATCAGGTTTTCAGGAAGTGGCCATGCAGATGGCAATTATAGGGTTGGCAAGGCCATAGTTTATATCTGGATGAAAGATAACTCTTTTGTCATCAATTACTAATTCAGTACTGCAATGCCTGATCTAACAGCTATTTAATATATATGCATATTATATTTGCCCACAAATTAATGTTAACCATGGCAATTTTGTTGTGAGCCGCCCCGAGTCTTCGGAGAGGGGCGGCATACAAATCTAAGTAATAAATAAATAAATAAATAAATAAATTTGCAGCTAATCCTCCCCAATCTCATTCTAGTCTTTAACTGAGCTTTAAGAATTCAACTCCTAGAATTCTTTGCTGCTCCAGCCAATGGAAATTACTTTCTTACAAACTTATAGTATTTCACTTTGCTGTAACTGTTGTGAATAATTTTCTTTGGGAAGAAAATAAGTAATACAGCTGATTTTTAGCCTGATTTGTTTTGTTTCCATTTTTTAAAACCCATGGCACACTAAGGAGGGAAAGGGAGAAGGGATGTGAGAAATGTCAAAATGCAACAACTCACCTCAGCTGACTTGCCAACACTATCTCACCAGGGCCATCTAGCCATTTGACAACTCGCATTGGGACAATTCTACAAGGGATAACTCGATATGATAAATGTTATCTGACGCTGTTTCTTCAACATTATTTCTATTGGGAAAAAATGGAAATAATGTAAAAGAAACAGTGGAGGCTAACATTTATTGCACTGAGTTATCCCATGTAGAATTGGCTAAGGCGAGTTGTCCCATGATGAGTTGGCTCTGGTGAGATGACTATGGCAGGTTGTCTGAGGTGAGATAACCATGGCAAGATGGCTGCAGCAAGGTGGCTGTGGCAAATTGTTTCAGATCCTATGAGAACCTCCTCTACCACTCCATTCTAAATTTGTCCTTGAGGAAAGAAGGACTTCAGAAGGTATCGTAAATTATCAACAATATTTCTCCACTACTGCCACCACCATCATCACCATCACTCTCCCAAGTCTTCTAAGGAACTTCATGCCATATATTCTGAACAGAATCCATGTTATACTTCAGCTCAGGAAAACATTAATCTCCTTTCGGTCTCTACACTCTCTTTGTGCTGATACATATTGATTTGAGATCCTGAAAAGACCATTCGTTTCAGCTTTGCAACTACAATTTGGTCTCTGATGAATCTTTGTCTCTGCTACACTCCTACACCACACACCCCAAGTGACTATGTCTCAGGCTTTGACAGGTGTAACTATCTTTTTAAAGCCCTATCTTTGAGTTCTTTAGTGACTTTTGATACGCACTGTCAAAGAACATCAAAGTAGAGGTTCAAATTTGGACAACATTTTCATGCTGTTATAGGTATCAAGGGGAAATTTTTTAATTTTTGAAAATCTGCCCATGTGGGTATAGATATAAATATAGAGCTGTCACATTGTCTCTAAACCAGTCATTCTCTCCTACTCTATCCCATTTGTCTGGATAATTTGTCTATCCCATTTGTCTGGATAATGTAGGGATGATTTTTGGAAAAGTCCTTTATATGCTGCTTTGCATTTTAGAGAATGGATTTGATTAATAAAGAAGAGTTGAATTAAATCACAAGTAAAAGCTTGGTGCTCTCCCTATTTTAGCCTATAACTTTCACCATCCCTTGTCATTAACAATGAAGGGTTATGGGATGTGAAACTGAAAACTCCCTTTCTCATAGCTAAATGGATATTTGATTTGCTTCAGCAAGGTTTTTGATTTGTTTTAAATAAGACAATTGAAGAAGAAGCACATCGATTATAAATTTGATGATGCTTATTTAGTTACTTAGACTGGAACTTACAAAAGCTAAATCTCAGAATAAAATGAGAGCATGTTAGGTTCTCATTGTGCGTTTATAAGTAACTTTATCCTCCAAGAAATATAGTGTGCTTAAAAAGCAATGGTTAAGATCAGTGCCTGATGATCCATTCTCATTCCATGGCTTATTTCTTCTAAGCCAATTGTATTTTCTAATTGGAAATGAATTGCTTCTTGTTCCAGAAGACTGTATATGAATCAAGTTTCTGATAAATTATTATTCCAGTACAGACAATATTTTCCCATTATTCTTATCCCTTAGAAATTCATCTTAAATTTACATGTTACTACAACTCATTGTGGCAATATGTGTCCCTTTAGAACAGAAAACTCATCCTTCCAAGCTTTTCATACTTTTATCAGCCATGTTCATAAGTGAAGTAAAAGGAAGTTGTTGATGTTAAATATCACTCAGGATTAGTCTTTAATGTTAAAATAACTTAGCTTCGGCTTTGGCTGTGCTTCCCAGAAAACTCTAATCTCATTTGTGCAGCATATTATAATTTTAGTCCTTGATGCCTCAGTAAGAGCTTTAAGATGATAAGCATTTCTTCAGGGTATAGAAGAAAAATATATAAATGGTAGTTGTGTCTGAGATGTTTTGTATGAAGCAGTTCTTCTTGCTGATTGCTTAAGGGGCCATACTACTGGTTGAATCATACATTGATGAATTCACATAAACCACATTTGGCAAGATTCACATTTTATGACAAACCATAAACATTGGCTTACAAACTACAACAATTGCCCTAAGTCAAAATATAGAAAAGGCATATCATCTTGGTGTGATGAATCAATCCAGCCATCTAATTTCACCTGAGTTGGCAAAGGGGGCCGGAGAAGCCCAATGGCGAAAAGCAGCGAAGGGCTACTAAAATATTTACTACCACATTGTGGGTGTGGCTTATTCAAACTATTACAGTTCAGATAATGCTGAACACCACATGATCTTCTACAATGATCTTCAGCCAGGTGTGATAAGACTTTAGACTTTTGTGCATTTGGAAGGTGCATGTTTTTGCTTTAGAGCTTAGCTGTGTTTGAATAAAAGGATACTGAATATTATAGTATCATGACAACATAGGGCATTTTGACACATAATATCCTAAACAGACAAATCATGAGAGAACTTTGCAGGATTCTCCTTACCTAATAAGAGAAGGAAAAGGATGGGAAGAAAACAGAATAAATATTGGAAGCAATGTCAGGCTGCCAGCTAAACATAAATGAATTTGTTGATAAATGCTAAGTTGGAGAAGACTTAGATATAGCTACATATATAGTCAGAGACTTAAATTAAACACTGCATTATTAGAATAATAATTAGAACATTAAAGGGAAAAACTTAACCTGAGACTGTTAAAACAAGCAATAAACCAATTGATTGTTTTTCTCCTGCATATCAAACTCAAGACCTATAAATGGGAGTAAGGAAAGTAGTACCTGTTTATGTATTAATTTAAGTTAAAACATTGCTAACATGATTACATTTGTATGGTTGAAATAAACCAATGCTTTCTATATTATAAAGCAGAGGGGAGAAAGGTTCACAAATTCTTTATCTGCTGACATGTCCCTGGTTAATCCTAAAAACATAGAATGGTTATAGATATCTCTTCATTACAGGAGCACGATAGCTCATGTGATTAAGAAGATGCTGGGTTTGAGATTAGCAAGCCCACATTCAAGACCCGAGTACTGGTGTGGTGTGAGGAGAATCCCATCCTTTGCTCCAACTCCTGCAGAGGACAAAAAGTTAGCCCGCAACTGGGCAACCCCTGGGCAATGGTGAGGTCAAGAGCTAATCCTTTCAATCCGGAAATGCCATGGTGCTTCCAACATGAGCATGATGCAATCTCTTTATTTTCAGATATGCAATTTGAATAAGCATTATTTGTAATTTCTGATGGTGTTGTTTAAAATCACATTTAATTACATAGTTAAGTAATATAACTGATGAGTCAATGGTTTGGCAGTGTTGCTAAAAAACTCAAAATTTAGAAGGTTACAAAAACTGGTACTTCAATAAATGTTAATTCTTTCACTGCAGTCATTGATTTATGAACATGATCCAGACAATGTTTAGCATTTCTAAATAGCATTTTCAATGAGAGTTTTAATACTGGTTCTGTCCATGTTCATACATCTATATGATCAACAAAATAAAGCAGTGTGTAAGCTCCCTAAGAAATCTAAGAAATTAGATTCTCATTAGACAGTTCTCCAAAGAAAGCTGGCCTACAGATGGACAGTTAAAAATATCAGATGGCATATGGATAGATGCCACATCACAGAGAATTCAAGGAAGAACTTCAGGGACAGAAGCAATGACTACAACAAAGATGGATTAATCATTAGCTGTGGTTGCTAATGATAGTTGCTGGCTTCAATAAATAATTAAGTGGGCTGACAAACTAGAGTTGGGATGGGTAGAGTTCAAACTGCTGAAGAAAATTAGTTGAAACTATTCAAAGTAGTTTGATGAAGAATAAAAAATGAAGATTGCTAATAGACAATAAGCAACCAACACAGAAAGCATAGTCTGAGTGCCAGAAGATAATGGAAGCTGAAAAGATCAAAGGTTTACTTGCCAGAGCAAAACCAGCAGGCAATGAGTTCTACCAAGAATTGAGAAGTAGGAAAACTGCCAAAAATCTCAGGAAATCCTTCCTTAACTGCAGAATTAGGACTAAGAAAAGATTAAGAAAACTAATGCATTACCATGTTTAACATGTATCACAATCAGTAAACACATACACATATACAATATACTATACACATACATAGACATACACATAAACAGTATGTCACAGAAATGAGTACACCTCCTCACATTTTGTAATTTTTAAGTACATCTTTTCATATGACAACACTGAAGAAATGACACTTGACTACTGTTGTGGTTGGCTCTGTCCCAACTCCTGCCCCAAGGAATGTGGAGGTGGAGGTGGGGGGAACATCCATATGCCACAAGCCTATTTTGCTCCCAATAGAATCTCCCAACGAAGGCTCCTCTGATGAAGGAAGCGTGAGTAGCAGGGAAGAGGGGGGTTTGGCAGACAGCCCAGGAGAAGATCAATTATCCTTATCATCCCTGGATTCTGAACAAGCACATATGACAGACCCATGCATGCATAGAGTGATGCATAGGAGAGAACAACTGAAGGATTTTTACAGGAGATAAGTGAGGCTACCTGTGGTTGGGTGGGGCTGCTGTAATTAGGGCTACAGATAAAAAGAGCAGCGTGCTGATTTAGCCTCGTGGAAGTTTATCTGATTCATAGTTTTGTCAAGATCGTGGTTTTGCTGTTTCCCTGTTCAAGATTGTGTGTGGACTTTCTGGACTTTGGAATTGGACTCAATTTCCCAGTTACTGGGTGAGAAATTGGATTGCATTTAACCTGTGCCTTGTGTGTAGCAGAAAATCCCTTTGACATTTAAAAAGGGAGTTTTTTCGGCTTTTCTGCTGATAAAGACTTTTGGTTTTCCTTCTATCATGTGGTGTATGTCTTTTTGGACCAATTATCCAGTAATTATGGGTGGTTGGGACACGCCAGCAGAACAGCTACAATGTAAAGTAGTGAGTATACAGCTTATATAACAATGTAAACGTGCTGTCCCCTCAAAATAACGGAACAAACAACCATTAATGTCTCAACTGCTGGTACCAAAAGTGAGTACACCCCTAAGTGATAATGTCCAAATGGGGCCCAAGTAGCAATTTTCCCTCCTTGGTGCCATGTGACTGGTTAGTGATACGAGGTCTCAGGTGTGAAGGGGGAGCAGTTGTGTTAAATTTGGTGTTATCATTCTCATTCTCTCATACTGGTTACTAGAAGTTCAATAGGGTACCACATGGCAATGAACTCTCTGAGGATCTGGGGGAAAATAGAATTGTTGCCCTACATAAAGATGGCCTAGGCTATAAGAAAATTGCCAAAGATCTGAAACTGCACTGTAGCATGGTGGACACGACCATACAACAGATTAACAGGACTGGTTCCAATCAGAACAGGCCTCACCATGGTTGACCAAAGAAGTTGATTGCCCATGCTTATCGTCATATCCAGAAGTTGACTTTGGAAATAGACATATGAGTGCTGCCGACACTGCTGCAGAGGTTGAAGGAATGGGTGTCCAGACCATATGCCACATGCTGCATCAAATTGGTCTGCAGGATGTTTCCCAGAAGGAAGCCTCTATTTCTGTGCTGTCATGATAGAGAAGTGGAAGAGGACTCCAGTGGCAACCTCTGAAACTTTGGTGTACTCTATGCCTAAGAGGATTAAGGCAGTCCTGGAAAATAATGGTGACCACACAAAATATTGACACTTTGGGCCCCATTTGGACATTCTTACTTAGGGATGTACTCACTTTTGTTGCCAGCAGATTAGACATTATTGGCTGTGTATTGCGATATTTTGAGGGGACAGCACATTTGCACTGTTGTACAAGCTGTAAACTCAATACTTTACATTGTAGCCAAGTGTCATTCTTTCAGTGTTGTCACAAGAAAAGATATACTTAAATATTTACAAAATGTGAGTGGGTTTACTCACTTCTGTAACGTACTGTATATTGCCAATTGTCCAACTGCTTTAAACAGCAAAAGAAACTTCTGGGACCTTTTTTAGAACTTCATTGAAAAGTCATATGGCTACAGAAATGTAAAAGCCAATTGTGATGTCTTCTCATGCAAACTGTATAGGAATCTTTTTTCTTTCCCTGCCCTAGACCTCCCATTGTCCATTGTCCACCAATCAGTTGCACTTGCTTTATTGTGGAAATGGCCTATCTATCTCAGATGTTCCCAGTCAATGACCTTGGAGTTTAGGTCTGTCTCATGCTTCCTAGTGATGCACAATTCCCTCCCAGACTTCCCCTACATTCCAATGCTTTGTGTAAAATGCAACCAAGGAGGAGGCGGACAGGCTCGGGAACAACATCCCTTGCTTTTTTGAAGGAGTAACAGCAACTCGTGATAACGGTCTAACTACAACAACAAAACAACATGGCCGTGCCTGGCAGCTATTTATATCTCCCGCTGCCAGGCTGAGCTAGCCAATCCTGGCTCAGTATTTTCCTGCCTAGGACAAGGGACGGCCCATATTACCCAGCTGTCCATGGGACATAACACCTTCCCTCTCTTCTCCCCTCCCATTACTGTTGTCTGGGAAGCATGGCTCCATAGGGAGTCAACCACACCTACACTGCATCTGAAAGTTGGCTGGGGAAAATGGTTAATGCAGCAGGGAAATGGTAGATGCAGCAGGGAATCTTATGAATAAAGCAGAAGGGGAATGGAGAGGACAAAATGCTTGTCAGTGAAATGTAGCTGACTGTAAATTGCTCATGCCAAGCATAGCTGGGTACAAAACTACTTTGCTGTCTTTAGAAACTGTAAAAGGAAACTAAACAAAGTGAATCTTGAGCTGTTTCTTGAAATGTCTCTTTCAATCCAAGTGCTTGAGCAAGGACACATAGCAGTATATGATGAGCCCTATGTCATCCTTTACATCTGTATTCAGAAGTGTCACTGGATTCAAATCTTATAAGGAATATACTAAAATTCCTTTAAATCTTTAGTATAGTCCTTTATAAGACTTGAATCAGCCTTTAAACCTTGAGTTAGTTTTTCCCTGTTGATGTTTACAGTTCTGAGATTGGGAATTATATTTAAAAATGAGACAAACTCAGAATACATTAAGCAAACATTTAATGCTTTTCTTATCTAACAATGAAGAAATGCTCTTTCCGTTGATAATCTCCTTTTTAGTTGCTCCTATTAAAGCTTGTGGGGAAAATCCTTTATCAATGCTGCTCTGATTTTATAGGATTGTGGGAACTCTTTTCAGTTTTCTAATGTCAACATTAGTTAGTGCTGCGGCAATAAAATATTTACAAACAGCTTACATGCAAATCATGGAAAGGCTTACAAATAAAGCTAAGCCTTGAAAAAGCTGCAGGAACAATCTGAACCAAACATTTTAAAATGCCATTCTGAACTCTCCATTGGGGATTCTTATCCCATGGTTGGCATATTGAGCACAGAAAGCTATTTTAATGCGGGGTCAAATGTGGTAAGTTAGTAGAAATTACTCTGGTTCCTTTTGGTTCCTCTTGTTTTTACTTCTCCTTGGCAGCTTTGCCTCAAAAGATGGCTGCCATTTGTTACTTTTTCCAAGTGTCTTACCTGGTTAAAGAATTAAATCCTGTGCATCGTATGCTACTGGAAATGATTCAGCTCAGCAGTATTTCATTCATAGTAAACATTATGAAATATTATAGCACACCATATGGTCTTGTGTGATAATAGAAATGTGCACTGTTGATGTATTTATCTTGTAATATTACTTTATTACATTACTAAGATTCATGAGTCACTTTTAAAAACTGTACTAAACTGATTTTCCACATTTGTTTCCTTCCTTCTTTTCAGAGACTCAAATTGATTATCCTGAAATATGGATTATACTGACATGCAATCTTTTCCAAGGCCAATTTGTGAATACCCTGGTGTTATTGCCCCGTCCACAATCAGCTTTTCAGTTGTTTTAAGATTAAGATTAAGATTTATTAGATTTGTATGCCGCCCCTCTCCGAAGACTTGGGGCGGCTCACAACAACAACAATACAATACATAGAATACAAATCCAATAGAATTAAAAAACGATATTTAAAACCCATAGATATTAAAAGCAATCATTACTGCAAAATCACACCATTCTCATATATTACAGTCAGGAAAAAAGGTGGCGGAAAGGGTAGAGGCAACTCGAATCTCTGGGGGGAGTTGATTCTAGAGGGGTGGGGCCACCACAAAGAAGGCTCTTCCCCTGGGTCCCACCAAACGGCATTGTTTAGTCGACAGGACCTGGAGAAGGCCAACTCTCTGGGACCTGATCGGCCATTGGGATTCATGCGGCAGAAGGCGGTCCCGGAGGTATTCTGGTCCAATGCCATGTAGGGCTTTATAGGTCATTACCAACACTTTTGAATTGTGACCAGAAACTGATCGGCAACCAGTGCAGGCCGCGGAGTGTTGGCGAAATGTGGGCAGATCTTGGAAGCCCCACGATAGTTGTCGTGGCCACATTCTGCACGATCTGAAGTTTCCAAACACTTTTCAAAGGAAGCCCCATGTAGAGAGCATTGCAATATTTTGCCATATTGGTTCCCCTTGGACAGCTTTTTCCTATAATATTTCTAACTGTTTCCCAAAACCAAAGTCCTACAGAAAAGATTAAGAAAGGTGAGACAAATTGTAAAATAAGGGAGCTTGATGTTATCTAACCTATTCATATCATCCAAAATATATTCAATATAATCCCACAGCCTTTTGATTAGTAGGGATGAAATTATCAACACTGTCACAGATTTCTGAAATTATGACATCAAGTAAATACAAGTATTCTTTCTAACATTTCTGATATGGTCCGATTTTGCCCTGGATCTGAATATCTGATGCTCGTTTTTTAGTAAAAAGAAAAAGCAGGATAAAAGAAATAATTTTAATTCTAATGAAACAATTTATGAAACATTTTCATGTTTTTAAAGTTCTCACCAAATTTATAAATTTGATTACAATAAAAATGAAAAACACATGTACTATTTTACTAATTTGTGTTGAATTTTGGGTTTCCCTAGCCATTGTGAAGATAGGTGTGACTTTATGAACAATTCTTAAAAATATTTACCCTCCAGTTCCTCTAGTCCAGTGAGGGCGAACATGTGAACAGCTGGCACATGTGATGGCTGGTTTTTGGCTCTGACGCATATGCAAAGAGATTGTGCTCCCCAAAAGCTGAACTTCTGGGTTCTGGCACATATATGCACCTGACAATCAGCTGGTCGGTATGCATGTGCATGCTGGTTTTCATCACTGCCATGCACATGAAAGACAACTGATCAGTGCACACGCAGGTGCACTGGAAATCTGGAAGACAAACAGGCAAGGCTGTGTGTGCTGTGTGACATTGCTTCTGGTGCCACTTTGGGCATGTGTACCATACGTTTGCCATCACGGCTCTAGTCTGAATGATCCTATAGGCCAACTGTTGAATGGGACAATTTATAATTTAAAGTAGCATAAAAAGTTAAGCAAATAAATAATATTCCTGCCTCAAACGAACTAAAGGAATAGTTATAATAATGAAAACACGTGATTGGTAAATAAAAGCAGTAAAATCATTAGCCTCTAAAGACCGTACTAAAAATAAGTGGGTTTTTAATGCATTTTACAAAGACTTATAAAGAATGGTAGCCAAGAGCAGCTGCTTAACAAGTGCCTTTCAAACTTTGGGAATGATGCAGGAAAAGGACATGTTCCATCTGCCTAGTACATCAGTCTCAAAAATCAGCACAGCTTGTGGGTTTCTCATGCATATTTCAACATCTGTTGAAAAGCATTCCCTTAGATCAGGGATGGGGAACCATGGACCTTTTATGATTTCTAGACTTCAACTCCCAGAATTGCTGAACTAGCATGGATGGCTCAGGAATTATGGGAGTTGAAATCCACAAGTCAAATAAGGGCCATGGGTTTAAAAAGGTAAATTTGCCTCCCATAATAACAAGGGAGACACCGTCCAAGCTCTCTAGAAAGCACCAGACTCCTCGTCCCTATCCAGGAGGTTTTTTAAAAAAAAATTACTATATATTTGGTATTTGTTTCCTAGTTGATAGGATCCTGGGAGTCCTACACTTTTAACAGTATCTTATAAATGATGAGAAATTTATGATTTTTTATTATGAAAGCAGAAGAGCCAAATTTACCACCTGAGAGATATTTTTGTTCCCTATGTAATTTCCACTAATTAAATTGCCTTTATAACCTATATTGCAACAAAAGGGCATCTAACCCTGAATTCCACTTCACTGTTTCTGTTTATTTGTTTAACTTAGAGGCCACCTATCTCACCTAGAGGCTTACAATCATAAAAGAGAAAAAAATAAAATATTAACATATTAAGCAATAAATATTATCCTAACCCTACATTGTTTTAAAAATGTAAATCCTACTAAGTTGAGATATCTTGAACTCTGTATAATAACCTATATAAACACTCACTGTGGAAAACATATTTCAATCCATAGAATCCCCCCCCCCCCCATTCATACCACAACAGACACAAATAATTCCAAGTAATTTGTAAAGGTAAAGTTATGAATGCAGTATGTGGGAAACATTCTCACTTTATTCTCAAATGCCAAACTGCAATGGTAGCCTAACAAGTTGCTTTCTCACAGTTTAGGCAGCATGAGATCACAACGGTATTAATAAAATTTGCAAACATTGTATCAAACTCAATACTGATAGATTGTCATCAGAAGAAAAATCTTCTTAATATTCTACATTTATCCTACAATTTATCTGTTTTAACATAGGGATTGGCAACCAGAGCTTTATAGACATCCACCAAGATTTGGATGCCAAAAATAAATACAGAACACAAAAATGTAATATAAACATGGTGAGCTGCAAAGCTAGAATGCCAGTCTCTGTCACCTTTGTTTCCATGAATGCTTCTATGGCTTACAAGAGTAGAATACAGAGGCTGCTATTTCTAAGCCAACAAAGACGCACCAACAATGCAATAAAAGGATTTAAACAAAGCTTGGAGTCATCTGGAGAGAGGAACTAAGGAACATGATGGAGCAAGAGGAAGAGAACTAAGAGTGGTGCTGGTGAGTGATTTGGCTGACTGGAGCTTGGATGGTTTTTTAAAATTTTTTAAATAGGAACCAAAGTTAAAAAAATGGATTGGCTAATTAGCAATTATGCTACAGCACAAAGCTTTTGAAATGACTGTAGAAGCCCAATGAGAATTTTTAAAATTGGACTATTAAACTATTTTGATGAACATTTATTTTAGTAAGATGGTTTTAATCAACTGAGAAAATTAACTATTAATATACAAAGCAATTGAAAAAAAAGTTTGTGGAACCAATAAGTCCGCCACCTGCTGGTTGGAGAATTTATTTATTTATTTATCTATCTATTTATCTCTCTATTTATTTATCTATTTATTTATTTACTTACTTACTTACTTACTTACTTACTTACTTACTTACTTACTTACTTACTTACTTACTTACTTACTTACTTATTTATTATTTTGTCCAATACATAATGAGTGTTTTAGTGGGTATATATCTATATACACATAGTAAAATACATGATGAAGGTTATGGAGGAGATACTCATAGTAAAATATATCTAAGAAATAATAGAAAAGAAGATATAGTAATAGAACATATCAATGAAAGAATAGAAGAAGAGATATAGGAATATAGTGATCTCTCGGTTAGCGCGGGGGTTACGTTCCAAGACCTCCCGCGCTAACCGATTTCCGCGTTATACTGGATGCGGAAGTAAAAACCACCATCTGCGCATGTGCGCCATTTTTTTAATGGCCGCACATGCGCAGATGGTGGAGTTTGCGTGTGGGCGGCGGGGAAGACCAAGGGAAGGTTCCTTCAGCTGCCCAACAGCTGATCTGCTCCGCAGCGTGGAAGCAGCGAGGAGCCGAAGATGGGGTAAAGGCAAAGGGGAAACCCCATCTTCGGCTCCTCGCTGCTGCCGCGCTGCGGAGCGGATCAGGTGTTGGGCGGCTGAAGGAACCTTCCCTTGGTCTTCCCACCGCCCAGGCAAAGGGGAAACCCCAAGATCGCTTGCCGCTTGCCGCTTGCCGTATTGCAGCTTGGAGCCTTGCTTCGCCTCCTTCGCTGCAATACGGCAAGCGGCAAGCGATCTTGGGGTTTCCCCTTTGCCTGGGCAGCGCTGGGGCCATGCGGAGCCGCTCATCTAGGGGGGCGTGGACCGGCAAGGTGCCCTCCGCTCTCTCTCTTTCTCTCCCTGTTACCGGTGTGGTATAAGAGAGAGAAAGAAAGAGAAAGGAGGGCGACTTGCCAGTCCACGCCCCCCTGGATGAGCGGCCCCGCATGGCCCCAGCGCCGGACTCCGCCGTTGCCTCCGCCTCTGCAGCTGAGAGGCCACGTCCACCCCCTCCTCGGTGTCCCCGGCACCCAGCGTCCCCACGCCGCCTCCACCTCCCGGTAATGCGCCCGACCTCTGCCTCTCTCTTTCTCTCTCATATACCACGCCGGCAACAGGGAGAGAAAGAGAGAGAGAACTAGCGTGGACTTATTTTTTATTTTTTAATATTTTATTTTTTTAATTAATATTTTTTGAAAAACCGCGTTGCAGCGTTTCGCGCTAATCGAGACCGTGCTAATCGAGGGATCACTGTAGAAGGAAGGTATAGGAGATATAGGAGAGCAATAGCACAGGGGACGGAAGGCACTCTAGTGCACTTGTACTCGCCCCTTACTGACCTCTTAGGAATCTGGATAGGTCAACCAGAAGATAATCTAAGGGTAAAGTGTTGGGGGTTTGGGGATGACACTATGGAGTCCGGTAATGAGTTCCACGCTTCGACAACTCGGTTACTGAAGTCATATTTTTTACAGTCAAGTTTGGAGCGGTTATTATTAAGTTTAAATCTGTTGTGTGCTGTTGGTTGAAGCTGAAGTAGTCGCCGACAGGCAGGACGTTGCAGCATATGATCTTGTGGGCAATACTTAGATCTTGTTTAAGGCATCATAATTCTAAACTTTCTAGGCCCAGGATTGAAAGTCTAGTCTCATAGGGTATTCTATTTCGAGTGGAGGAGTAAAGGGCTCTTCTGGTGAAGTATCTTTGGACATTTTCAAGGGTGTTAATGTCTGAGATGCAATATGGGTTCCAAACAGATGAGCTGTATTCGAGGATGGGTCTGGCAAAAGATCATAAGGGAAGATTTTTCTGGATGTATATATAACTGTTGGCCTTGGCTCTTGGAACATCTTATCTGTTGTGGCTGCTGTGATTGTGGATACTTTTAATTGCTTGCACATGGAGACTGTAAGACTTTGAAGATGAGGATTTATATCGTTTCAGAAGGTTATTTTACAGAACTGCAGAGTTATAAAGTTACTGAGCTACTGAGATACAGAGATGATTTATGGAACATTAAAATAGAAAATGGAAAATGAAGAAAATGAAGAATAATCACTTTCAATATTGAGGATATTTTCAGACTTACAGATTATATTACAGATTCTATTGGCAATACCAAAACTGAACTGAACTAAACTGAGAAAGGGCAGCAATTACCTGGAAAATAAAAACAAGAACATAAAAGAGCTGAAAGAAGAAGGAGCAGGTGGATGAAGATTTGGACAATGATAAAGCTATAAATGTATAAAATTGCTAAATGGACTTATAGAAATAAATTTGAATTTATTGATTATTTGGATTACAAGATTACTATAATGGGAATTATAATAAAAAAAGAGAAGCAGGGGAAAGGGAAAGGGAAAGAATAAATGTAGGATTATTAAAGGAAGATTAATTTGGAGAAAATAAATAGTATAGAGTATGATTAATATTTTGGGAATTATATGGGACTTAAAAAATTAATAGAAGAGAATTGGAAGGGTATGGATATGTTATAATGGTCGTGAAAATAAATAGATTGGTTACACACTAAATAGATTAGGGAAGATTACTATACTAGAAAGGACAGTGAAAACAAATAGATTAGGGAAGATGATTACATTGGGATTGACAGTGGAAGATGTTTTCAGTGAAAAATAAATAAAAAATATGTTATATTATAATTTTGGTTTGGCAAATTTGAAATGATATATTTCTAAAATGAAAGAGATGATATAATGAATAAGTACAGAAATAAGATAATGTAATTTGAACTTTTAATAATAATTTTTCTTTTTCAACCTTATTGCTATTGTTATAATTAGATTTAAGGCATAAAATAGTTGATATGAATTGATTTTTTTGAAGAGAAGTAAATTTGGATCTTTCCTCTCAAAGGGCAGTTATTTTAAAACAAGGATTAAAAAACATGAATGAGATGGATTGAAGCACTATGGCATAGATTTATTAGATAAAAGAAAATAGCCAATATAAATTTTGATAGCTAATAGCATTTTGAACTTGAATGAGAACAGAAAACAATCTTTGAAATCCAAGTGATAAAATTAGAAAGGAGGTAGCACAAGATAAATAATGTATACTAAAACAACATAGATATATACTAAGTATTTTAATTAAGAATTTGGTGGTTGATATTATATTGTATTATATTGAAATTTGAAGTTATGTGATTTTGTATGTGTGTAAGGGTAAAGGAAAAAAATAAAAAATTTAAAAAGAAAACAAATATTCAAGCTCAACCTTGGGAAGCACTAGGAATATATTTTGTCCATACCCATTCTGATGTTTTTCCTTTGCAAATTAAAATATGGCCTGGCCAGGCCAAGCAAGCAGGCCAGTACTAGGTTTCCAATGGCCTACGCTCCATTTAATGATTCACATATTAGTTTTACATTTCATTGGGGACAGCAGGGAAGGGGGGATGGGTTTGTTAAGTGACATGTTTGACAATGGCTGTCACAATATGTGTCTTTCGTGGACAGGCTCCATTATGGTCATATCTCAAGGAGTACCTCTGTAGAGTGTATCCCTCTTGGCCATTAGAAAATTGCACTGTTTGGGAGGAAACAATTTCCCCCCCTAAAAATTAAGATTTCTGAACCTCTGGGGAGTGTGTGCAAAGTTGAGTTTAATACTGAGAGAAACCATGGTGCCATAAGATATATTGACATCTTAATTTCCATGTCGGCTTATGCTCATATATCAGGGTGGCACATAGTTGAGGATTCCTTTCTTCAAACATATTCTTCACTTCTTACAGAATACATAATTCAATCAAAATTCCCAGGAAATAAGAAAACAATCATATCTATCTATCATCCATCCGTCCATCCATCCATCCATCCATCCATCCATCCATCCATCTATGAAGGCTGATGCAGGTCTTTTTTTTTCTTTTTTTTTTAGAGGCAGACCAGTCATCTGCGTACAAGTATTGGAAAGCATTTGGGGTGTGAAATATAACTTCACATGAAATATGTGTGTCACTGTTTGGGACTTTCCAGCCTTCTGTTCACACAATCTGTTGAGTGCTGTAACTTTTCTTTCTTTCTTTTTCTTCAGGATGGGGAGGAAAAGACAAAAGCCAATTGCCACTTCTGTTTCCACTCTTTCCCCCCTTAAAACTTGAATATATTGATGCTTATTTTCAAACTTTCTCTTATGTCTCTTCTGTCATGATGATATTTTATAGAATTCTTGATTGTTCTTGCTCTGTTTAGCTTTTACTAAAAATGATAATGGAAAACTATTTGGCATGTCATACATGCAGTTATGAAAGTAAATGAATTTATAATAGACAGAAAATGAGTTATTTTGCTGAAATCTCTTTTGTTCATTCTGGGCAAACATTACATTAGCAGTGGACAACTGTAGGATAAATTCTACTAAAAAGATAGAGAAGAAAATTACTTTGGAATTTATTGTATAAACCTATTTGCTTGAGATTTATTTTCTGCCTAAACTAAGAGTTCAGAATATGAGAGCAAGATCAAAATCCATGCATATTAGAAATGTTGAATTATTTTTATGTAAGGGAAATAATTATCATTCTGTTTGGTTGTATCATGAACCCGATTTAATCGAGTTAGGAGAATGGAAGAATTAACATGAAGATATTATATATATATATATACACACACACACACACACACATACACACATACATATATAATTGTCTTAAAAATGCAGGTTCCGGGTGTGTTTATAAATGAAGAGGCAACAGCCATTGTGATCTCTGGAACATTTTAAAATTTATTAAAAACTACTAAAATTAACTAAGCTTTTGTCAGTCCTCTACTAATGTCATCAAAGTGTTAAAATCCCCATTGAAGACAGTTGGTTTTATATGATACTGTTCACTTTGCTCATTGCCCACATCACAGGCCTACATCCTTCCCTCATATATATATGTCACATGTTTTTGCTGAATTTGAAAATTAAAAGAGACTAAGATAGATCTATTTCGGCCTTATTCTGGCCTCATCAGCTAGGCATACCCTCACTGGGACTTGAACTTGCAACCTTGGCCTTGTAAGGCAGAGAATTAACTTCCAGGCTACAGTATCCAATCCCTTCAGGTCTGTACCAGGGAAGGGTTGCATGTTTTTTGTGTCGAATCACCCTGGTATATTGAAGGAACATCACAGCTCCTTTTTTGCCTCTCAGCCCAACCCAGGGCCATTTCCAAGGCAGTTAATTTATTCATAGCCAACAAACTATATTCTGTATGTGTCACATGTTTTTGCTGAATTTGAAAATTAATATATATACAATGGTACATCTACTTAAGAATTTAATTCGTTCCATGGCCAGGTTCTTAAGTGGAAAAGTTTGTAAGTAGAAGCAATTTTTCCCATAGGAATCAATGTAAAAGCAAAGAATGTGTGCAAACCCATTAGGAAAGAAATAAAAACTTGGAATTTGGGCAGGAGGAGGAAGAAGAGGAGGAGGTTAGTCGCTGCTGAAGGTAATCCAATGAGCAACCCTTACTGAGGAAGCCTTCACTAACTTAAATCTTTATCATCAAAGATAAAAAGATCTATTTCAACAAGAAGAATTGGGTACTGGAAGATCACAAATTTGTGTGCAAATGTTATTTCCCTAGATACAAGTCAATATGTGAAGAATATTCTGGGAAAACAGGCAGAAAGAAACATGAAGATCTGCTTTATATAAAATAATTTAGATGGCCTCTTTGATATTCAGCATGTATATTAAGACTATTTCATAAAACAACATTTGAGTACTAAAAGAATCCAAGAATTCATTGGAGCACTTTATGTTGGATCATTACAATGTTTTCACACAATCCTTTGGCAGAGAAGAAAATAGGGGAAGGCAATTAATTTGCCTTTCCTTTTTATCTTTCCAAATGTAAAATAAAAATAAAGTGAAATAAAACTCCACCTAGACCTGCAATGAGAAGTAATGCATCTAGGTCAGTTCTGTGTAAAATGTACAACTTTGACTGTGACAATCAAAAGGTATATCAAGGGATCATGTAGCCATGGGGATAATATCCTGAAAACCACAGAATTGTCTCTTTAGGTTTTGAAGATATTTGTTAAAAAGTCACAAACAATCCTGCTGAGCATTGTAACTACAGTCTGTCAAAGTTATGCCTACCTGCAGATATCTCTTGTCAACATGAAAAAGATGAGGCTTAAAGGGATAGGATTAAAACAGATGTATCCCGTTACTATCCATCACTTGTTCCTTTTCTGTTTTAAAAGAACTTGTGTATCTGCAGTCATTTTGTGTATGTCATTTTTAATAATGTAATTATTGCCATTCCCATGTCCTCTCTCTGACTTTAAGATTTATTGTTCATGTGGTTTGTGTGGTTTGTGTGCTCCAGAATATCCAGACAGAGAGATGTAATTTAGGATAAAATTTAATTTGTCTGGTAACAATTCAAAATAGCTTGTGGTTTAAAAAGTTGTGAATCTTTAAGGTGTCCCAAGGCACTTCATACTTCCCACAACATATTTCTATAGCTGCCATCTGGAGTTTAATAATGTGTATGCTTTCCTTGAATAAACATTTTCCTTAATTAATGTTCTCATACTTTTGTTTGTAGGATTAACTCTACATTAAGCTGTAGTCTTAACTGATAACTAGGAGCACAGTGGCTCGCTTGTTTATGTTTATGTTGTTTATGTTTATTTAGATTTGTATGCCGCCCCTCTCCGCAGACTCGGTTAGGATGCTGGCTTGAGAAGCAACAAGGTCTTCAGAGAGGGGCGGCATACAAATCTAATAAATAAATGTTTGGGACATGAATACTGCCATGGAGTAGGATGAGCTCCCATCCTTCACTCCAACTGGTAGATACAGGAAAGAAGCTCAAACGGGCATCCCTGGGATAATGATGATGTTGTCACCAACTAATCCTTCCAACCTGGCAAAGCCTTGGTGCCTCTGATACGAGTGCAATGCGAACTAATAATTTAGACAGTGTCTAAAAATATGATACACACACATATTTTTTGTGTGCATGTGTGAATGTGTATGATTTTTCTTGAGTCACCCTGGTATACCCAAATATGGGAGGAACATACATCTCCTTTATGTCTCTTGGTCCCACCAGGAGCATATTGTCTTGTGAGCCACTCCGAGTCTTCGGAGAAGGGTGGTATACAAATAAAAATAAAAATAAAAATAAATGAAAATAAAAATAATAAAAATAATAAAAATAAAAATAAAAATAAAAATAAAAATAAAAATAAAAATAAAATAAAAATAAAAATAAAAATAAAAATAAAAATAAAAATAAAAATAAAAATAAAAATAAAAATAAAAATAAAAATAAAAATAAAAATAAAAATAAAAATAAAAATAAAAATAAAAATAAAAATAAAAATAAAAATAAAAATAAAAATAAAAATAAAAATAAAAATAAAAATAAAAATAAAAATAAAAATAAAAATAAAAATAAAAATAAAAATAAAAATAAAAATAAAAATAAAAATAAAAGTAAAAGTAAAAATAAAAGTAAAAGTAAAAGTAAAAGTAAAAGTAAAAGTAAAAGTAAAAGTAAAAATAAAAATAAAAATAAAAATAAAAATAAAAATAAAAATAAAAATAAAAATAAAAACAAAAACAAAAACAAAAACAAAAACAAAAACAAAAACAAAAACAAAAACAAAAACAAAAATAAAAATAAAAATAAAAATAAAAATAAAAATAAAAATAAAAATAAAAATAAAAATAAAAATAAAAATAAAAATAAAAAGCCTGTACTTGTGCAGCCAGAATTAGTCCTTCCGTCTCCTTTTTGAGTGTTTGACTTGGTCATGGCTTACAAGTGGAACAATTGTAACAGACCATTAGAACGAATGCTGTCAAAGCCAGAATTGAAAAATCAACAGATGATCCAAAGTGCAGACTCTGTAAAGAAACAGATGAAACAATCAATCACATACTCAGCTGCTGCAAAATGATCGCACAGACTGACTACAAGCATAGACATGATGCTGTGGCACAGATGATCCACTAGAACTTGTGCCAGAACTACCATCTACCAGTGGAAAAGAACTGGTGGGCTCATAAGCCCAAAAAAGTGGTCGAAATGAGCAAGCAGAACTACTAGGGACTTCTAGCTTCAGACTGACCGAATTTTGAAACATAACACACCAGACATCCTGATTGTGGAGAAAAAGAAAGTATGGATCATTGACATCGCAATCCCAGGAGACAGCAGAGTTGAGGAGAAGCTGCTAGAGAAATTAGTGAAATACAAAGATCTAAAAATTGAGCTGCAACGACTCTGGCATAAGCCAGTGAAAGTGGTCCCAGTGGTATTTGACATGCTGGGCGCAGTGCCAAAGGATCTCAGCGGACATTTGAAAGCCATCAGAATTGACAAAATCTCCACCTGTCAATTGCAAAAGGCCGCTTTGCTGGGATCGGCACACATAATTCGCTGCTACATCATGCAGTGCTAGGTGCTTGGGAAGCGCCCGACTGGTGATGAAATACGAAATCCAGCATAGTGATCTCGTTTGCTGTGTTGTATTAAAATAATAATAATAATAATAATAATAATAATAATAATAATAATAATAATAATAATAATATTCCAAGGCAGATAAACCTTTTATAGCCGACAGCTATAATCTATAAGTGTAACATATTGTGCCGGAAGTGGAGTGAAAACGTGGAAACAGAGCTGATTTAAACTGGGTCATTTTTATTAATTAAATAAAACTTTATTTAATTCAAAACCAAACTAGGACCCGCAGAGGTCAACTAAGAACATTTGGGGTGGAAATGATGTAATAAACTTCCTGGGCAACTATGGGCATAGCTTGATGCTGATCCAGGTGAAGGGGGCCATGCCCTCACCTGGATCCCAGCCATGCAACGCATGTAGGAGGTCTCGCTGTCAAGTCCCTAAAAGGCAATTGAAATGAGTGAGACCCAGAGGCAACCTCTCCCCAATTGCTCAGGCCGGTTTGATGACACCATGAGCCCTTGGAGAGAGTCTGCCAATCATCCCCAAAGATGCCCAAAGGAGAACACGCAGTTGCTAACCACCTCCCAATTTCTGCCCCTAACCAGCCAACCCAATGACCAGAGGTAAGCCAATTTGAACTAAACAAATGAAACGAAACACCCCCTAACCATCCATCCCACACGGAAGTATGGAATAGGTGAAAAAACTGTCACAGCTAAAATGCCGAGACTGCCAAAAATTCCTATTCGGTCCGCTAAGGGCGACCCATCAGGCACACTGAAAGATAGGGAGGGAGGACGGGTGTTCGCTTGCTCGGTGCTGGGGCAAAAAGGAGGCCCCAAGTCAGTGCAGCCCTTTATAAAGGGCTGATAAGGCCATGCCCCCAGAAGCATCATCAGCCGGCACCAGCGCCGGGCCTTACTGGGATCTTGCAAAATATCACGAGATCCAGGCCCCCAAAATGGTGGCTACGCCGGGGACCACGTTTCTCGGCACCGTCGCAAATCCAACCATCGATATGTCGCCGGCAAGGCATTTTTGCTGATAATGGTAGAGGCTTACAAGGCAAAGACTACAGGTTCAAATTCCAGTAAGGGTATGGCTGGCTGTCGAGAGCAAATAAGATCAAAATAGATCTATACTAGTCTCCCTTCCTTTTCATTATCAGCAAAAATATGTTATGTATGTATGTGTATGTGTGTGTGTGTATATATATACATACATGCATGCATACATACATGCATACATATGCATGGGGTGGGTGTGCATTGCACTCATATCAAAGGGATCAAGGCATTGCCAGATTGGAAGGAGTGTATGTGTGTGTGTATGCCTGCGCTATCCTTATTCATGTGAACTAATCTGTACACACTCTGAACTAAGAGTTCACACTATTGTGTGAATGCATCTTTATCACTAAAAATGATAAACCCTAATTTTTATACTGCTGAATAATATACAAATCAAACTATAGTTACCTTTTGGCATTTCCTGTTTTCCATACTTAAATATGTTGGACATGCAGAAGAAGTGTATACTGAAATGTAAACATTTGAAAGGGATGCAGAATTAGGATACTGTTGAAGGAAAATGAGAACAAAATGGGGAGAGAGTATGAAATTAACTGATCCAGCCATCACTGTCTTCTAATTTGCCATAAATATATAGCTGCTTTATATGCAGCACAGAATGACCCATTCATGCCAGTATTGTCTATTTTAAGAGGTTTTCTTATTCTAAGCTGATGACTTTCTCACTGCATCATGCTCTTCTTATTAAGCAAGACCAATTAGTGTTCTTAGGAGATTACTTTAATAATGATATGTACCTAATTAAGAAATAAGCATTTAAGATTTTTTAACAGTACAGTACTCTAAATATTGTTTCCTCTTACCTGTTGTGTTTGGGCCTGGGCCAGCCATTGCTCCCACAGACGGGAGAGATGCGGCACAAAGTGAATGCGAAAGCCTGGCTGACAGCCAGGAAGATGTGGCAGACAACCAGGAAGACGTGGCAGACAGCCAGGAGGACGAGGCCACTGGGGCACAGGATTCAGCAGACAGCCCAGGGGATTTAGCATGCAGTCCCTCAGACAGTCTTTCATCCCTGGGTTTCTCTGCAGATCAATATATTGATCTGCGTAGCTGAAGAGCTATGCAGAGAAGGGATCACTTTAAGGAGTATTACAAGTCATTATAGGAGCACCTGGGCTGGGTGTGGTTCTTATACTGAGGGCTGGGTGTGGTTCCCTTAATGAGGGCTAAAGGGATAAAAGGGAACAAAGGCCTAGGCAAACTGTGGCTGTTTATCTGTGTTATTTTGTGGTTCCTGCTCTGAAGTTTCTGTTCCGTGCCGTTGAAGTTTTCAACCCAGCTTTTTGAGACAAGTGGGAGGTGAAAACTCTGGGACTTGCTGTTTCCTCCAAAGATTCAAAAGGACTCCTGAAACGTCTTTGCTCATTCCAGGTTGTCTTTGTTTATTTTTTTTCTGTGTTTTTGTATGCGGCTGAAATAAGCCTTGCACTCTCATTGTTTTCGGACACTAAGAACTGTTTTTGAGTAAACCTTTTTTGTTTATCTAATACAAGTTTGGTGATTAGCAGAGCACGTGTGTGTTTGATTTCTTTTCCTTGGACTGAGCCCAGTCAGGCAGAACATTACCCATGCTGTTTGCTGTGAGATTCTGGTCCCACATTCAGTCCTAGCAAAGAACCTTGTTACCCTTTGTTGGGCTCAGAACCAGGGTCAGTGGGATTTGGTTGGCATTTGGAAAGAGTTCCAAGCAATCCCAGGGCTATAAAGTACATGCAAATATTGAAAGGACATCACAGAACATGAAAAGTTACTTGCAGACCATCTTAGTTGTACCACTGATTTCTGCATGCACGCACCCCTCTTCTAGAAGAATGAAATGTTTTAGGAAATATTAAAAAAGCAGAATATTTCACCTAAAAGAGACATAAAAATCCTAAGACAGAAACTCAGCCCCAGCTTCCTGCCCCCACCAGATATTTTGGTTATCCACAAGACAAAAGACTAGGCCAGTTTATCTACAAAACAATACACATTCACCCTTGGGACATAATGGGATTAGCCCTCTACTCATCTAGCAACAGAACTCACCATCATAGTTCCCTCTAAGCTGAGCAGTGAGCAATCGCTCACTTAAAAATCATCATCAACTCAGAGTTTTCCAAACCTGCCCAGAAGAGGGAAAGAGTGAGAGGGAAGGAGAGAGAGAGGAAAAGAGGAAGAGAGAGAAAGAGATAGAAAAAAGAGAGGAAGGAAAAGAGAAAGAAAAAGAATGGGAGTAAGGAAGAGTGAAAGAAAATCAAATTCTAGTTTGAAACTAGCTCAACTATTTAAGTGGCATTTTGATATTGATAAAGTTGCCCTATTATGAGCTCACTGTTATAGACATAGAGTACAGTATTTTATTTTGAAATTGTTTGAGGCAAAACAGGGTGGGTTTTTTATTTGTTTGTTTGTTTGTTTGTTTGCTTGCTTGCTTGCTTGCTTGCTTTCTTATTTATTTATTTATTTATTTATTTATTTATTTATTTATTTATTTATTTATTTATTTATTTATCTATCTATCTATTTATTTATTTATTTATTTATTTATTTATTTATTTATTATTTGTGTGCCGCTCAGACACTATACTTTTCCGCCCACCCCCCAAAAAAATTAGAGGGAACACTGCTCACCATATGGCACCTTGGGAGATTACATCACCAGCAAGGTTCAGCCAAGTGTGGGACTCAAGACAGTTTATAAAGTTACCTCTGCATGGCCCCATGGGAGTCTGACAACCAATCAGAATAAATTTATTTCATAGAAACAGGAAGCAACTTCAAAGCCCAAGGGAGGGTATCTCTCCCTCCTCCTCTCTCTCCTCCATGTGCTCAGTTGCCCAGGACCTCAAACCATGTGGTCCCGTCCACCATTAAACCATCCTTCCAAACAGCTTCAATGTTTTCAGTATCTTTCTCCCCGCTTGGAACTGAACCCAGATGGATATTTCTTCCAACATTATCATATTGTGTTTTTAATTTCTTTTTTCTGATTTCTAAGCCTTCACAATTTTTCTCTAGAAACAGCCCCGGTGTTATCTGATACTGCCTCATAGTACAGATTGCATTTGGTCTGTTCACAATGAAATGCTAATAATAAGTTCCATGTAGCATCCCTTATTTCTCAGAGATGTTACACCAAGACTTTTTTTTTAAAAAAATCCAATTTGCAAATAATTTTTGGCTACCATTTTTTTTAAAAAAAATATTCCTTTGAGATATCTGGAATACAAACCAATATAGCACTTGGGGTTTATTATAAGTCTTAAAAGATTGCATTGCCCACAGGCATCTTGTATGAAACCAATTAAAGTCTAAGAATATTCTGCATGGGGATCTGTAACTGATGAAAAACGGACCATGCAGAATTGTTTCTGAAAGTGCATATGCAGAAGTACACGAAACAATGCCAGAAAAGTGTGACACTCTTAGAATATGCAATGCAGTACTTAAAGGGAAAAGTGGGGTAGGGAAATCAATGGAATACGCAAGTGAAAGAAATGTATAAAATATTGGATACCCACCATTGTGTGCGTGAAAGATTAATGAGATTACAACAGCAATACTGTTAAAGCTGTACCAGTTTCATGAATTGGGCCTCACTCATTTCCATAACATATTATTCCCATTCCACCATTATATTTAAGTAATATCCATATGATTTGAGTTTACTGCCTCTAACACATATCTAGGAAACAAAACAAAGGTATTGGATTATATAAATGACAAAATAGCAGCAATAATATTGTGGTATATGAGGTGTCTAAGCCAGTTATAGTTGCAGGTTTTCAAATATATACATGTTTGTATAAATGTTGACTTGGGAATGATTACAATGACATTTTCAATTGTAGGATTTTATTTCTAGTGATACCATTTACTTCTACATCTTTATTTTAGAATCTTGGAAAGGAAAATATAGCAGAATCAAAGGAGCATTGATCATTAAATAGTATTTTATGCCTATGTCAGCAGGTCTTCTGGACGGGATTTAGACATCTGACTAAGCAGTATGTTAATATTAAAACCAATCTATTGAAATGATAAAGTACTGCAGTAAAAATCAGAATGATTTCAGTTTGTATGGCTGGGATATGTTTATTTATTTATTTATTATTTATTTATTATTTAGATTTGTATGCTGCCCCTCTCCGCAGACTCGGGGCGGCTCACAACAAAGTGAAAACAATTTACAACAAATCTAAATTACTGTTTAAAAATATTTAAAAGACCCCATTTTCTAAACACACATATATACAAACATACCGTTCATAAATTGTATATACGTTTGTTAATGAGGGCTGGTTTCCAGATATCTGGTAGGCTCAGAACACACATTGCAAAACAACTAAGTAGCCTGCAAGCTCCAACTACTCAGGATATCACCCCCAATCCTCAAACATCAACTAATTAGCATACCTCAGTTACATCAACGACCCTAGGTGTTACCCTACTGACTCACCAGGAAGTTTCAACACAGCATGCAAGTGCTGAGCCATCAAACCACGCCCACCCACCAGTATTTATAGAGGGAAGGCAGCTCAGGTCTCACTGTGTTCACCCTAGAACAATGACAGACGCACCAGCCTGAAGATGACGAGTGAGACCTCGTCGAAACATCGCCAGAAATCTCTAAATCCTACACGGGAAGAAACCTGAATATGCCAAGACCGTCATACCTGTACCCGTAAAAATCTACGAAAACACACACACACGCACACATATAACAAAATACTCTTTGCTGCAGTTTCTTTTTCTGCAAGCAATATACAGTGGTACCTCTTCTTACGAACTTAATTCATTCTATGACCAGGTTCGTAAGTAGAAACGTTCGAAGAAGAAACAATTTTTCCCATAGGAATCAATGTAAAAGCGAATAATGCGTGCAAACGCATCCCCAAACTCACCCCTTTTGTCTTATTACTGCCGGCATAAATCTTAGAATGACTTGTGGAATGTTTTAATGATTTTGATGTTGCATTGCATACCAAAGTTTAAGATAAGAGATTAGCGCTGCGTGCCAAGATGATTCAGTGTGGAACGAAAGAAAGAAAAATAAAGAGGATCTGGTGTTTTACAAATATATGCATTTAGCAATCCTTTATTCCAATTATCAGTGGCCTTAGCCAGAGATCAGAACACGAACAGGGATCCCGGAGAAAGGAGTTGTCACTTAAAGTCGTTCACAAGAAAGAAAAAGGAGACAATGAGGCCGCCTCGCATTTTTGCAAATCTTGGTGCATCAACCTGGCTACGTAGGACGCTTCTATTGCGAGCAGAACAGAGACACCTTCTGCACATTTATCCATTGGACAATCCCTCCGCCCGCTTGCTCCTGATTAAAAGTCCTTGGATCTTTCTCTTTCTCTCTCCCTCCCCATCCCAAATGGCAGCTCTCCCATGGTGGCGGCGGCATTCGGCAGGTTACCCGTCATTTTTACCCAGACTGTACAGGGATGGGGCTGGAGAGGAGAGAAGTAATAGGAGGCTGAGTTGGGGCCCCTTCAGGTTTCCGAATTAGACTGTTGAATCATTGTCTTCATCCTTAAAAGCCAGGTAGCCTGCCCAAGTCTGGCTGGGCCACCCAGATGTTTAAAAGAGGAGTGATTTGAAATGCTAGGGCAGGAGAAGGGTTCATTGGGATCCCTTCCTGTGTGTGTGTTATATATATCACATATTTTTGCTGAATATTTAAAATTAAGGGAGACTAGGATAGCGCTATTTTGGCCTTGTTCTGGCCTCATCAGCTAGCCATACCCTTACTGGGATTTGATCCTGGGGCCTCTGCCTTGTAAGGCAGAGAATTAACCTCTAGGCCACCAGATCTGATCCCTTCAGCTTTGTACCAGGGAGGGGCTATATGTGTGTAATTCTGAGGTCATTGGCTAAGATGATGTTATCTTATGGAATGTTAATAACAAGTACAATTTATGGAATAGAATCATGAACACCAAAAGCTTGATCTATAAATGCAGCTGAATTAGTACAGAGATGAAGTCAATTGGGAGAATACATTTTGTAAAATATATAGGTAAAGATAAAGATGCCCTTCGCACACATGTACTAACCATTCTGACTCTGGAGGGCAGTGCTCATCTCCATCTCAAAGCCAAAGAGCCAGCACTTTCCAGAGACATCGCCATGGTCATATGACCAGCATGAATAAACACCAAAAGTGCGTGAAACACTGTTACCTTCCCACCAAGGATGGTCCTATCCTTCTACTTGCCTTTTTACATGCTTTCGAACTGCTAGGCTGGCAGAAGCTGGGACAAGTAACGGGAGGTCATGTGACACTTGGAATTCGAACCGCCAAACTGTCGACCTTTCTGATTAACAAGCTCAGTGTCTTAGCTACTGAACCACCACATTTTTGAATAAAAAAGCCCTCACTGATTCTCTTCCCTATTTGTGAGAATATTTTAGTTTTCACTTGACTAAGCAAAAGATGGCATCCTATTCTTATCTATAAGAAGTCACAGGAGACTGAAGATATTCCTTCCTGGCTTTAATTATATGCAGAATGCTCTTGTACGCTGACTCAGGAGTTGTCATTGGCACATGCTCTTTGAAACCTATCTGTATAAGAATAAATGTGAGCCACAAGATTCTTAGGGGTGGTGAGTGTCTGGAAGATATACTTCCTCCGACTTGAGATATAGGAGAAAATTCCTTCTTTGGATATACTATGCTTTGAAAATTGGCCTTGTGTTCCAAAATGTAATTGCTTTGTTCATAGACCTGCTCTCAATCTTTTGCAGTAACTGTTTCTAATTGGAAAGTATAGTATACCTTTATAGAGTACATGATATCCTACAGTAAAGTTTTTTTTTAAAAATAGTTTTAATAAACATGAATCATATTGCATTATCTGTCTCTGTGTATAAGAAAAGATAGCGTGGGAAAAAAATCTGCAACACGCCATCCATATTGCCGACTGGGAAAGAACATGGACCACAATATCCAAAATAATCCTTTCGGCAGCATATAAGGAAAACTATTACAAATTATTCTACAGACGGTACCTCCCACCGGTGAGATTACCAAAGATCCACCCAACATTATCAGACTCGTGTTGGAAGTGTAAAAAGGAAAGAGGTACGTTTTTCCATATGTGGTGGTCCTGCCCCATGATACAAAAAATTTGGACAATAACTCATACTTGGCTCACAGAGATTACGAAAGAGGAAATAGAACTCACACCGGAAGCTATGCTTTTAGGAGTTTGGAGAAAACATTATTCAAAACAAACAATGCTCCTCACAACACATATTAACACCGCCACGAGAATTGCGATAGCACAACTCTGGAAAAGTGATCAGATACCAACGGAAGATTTAATTATAGATAAGATATATGCATGTGTAGAGATGGACGAATTCACGAACTCAATTAAGGGAAATAAATTAATAGAATCAAAAAGAACATGGCAAAAATGGCACGAATGGGTTCAAAAGAGAACATAAAAGCAACATAATATGAAACAACAGTACAATTGAAACGACCTACAGTTACCGTGTATAATTAATGAACGTAATAGATTTTAGAATTTAAAAATATAAAATACAATGTATATAATGAAAGGAAACCGGTCAAAACTTACTGTCAGAATGTTAACTGAGAATATGTATAATCTGTAATTCAAAATAATATGTGATGGGAATGACATAAGAAAAATTAATAAAGAGATTTAAAAAAAGAAAAGAAAAGACTCAATCCTGTTCTTACTTGCTTCTGAAACTGGGGTCTATAGTTAAAAAAAACAATAGGCAAAACACATTTTCTCTGCTGTGATGAACTTGACTTATGGTTGCTTCATGTCTGTGTTGTTTTAATGGCAATGATAAAAAAAAATTTCTCCCTCCCATCATATGCTCAGTCTAATATTCAGATGTATTTCCTGATGGTCTCCCATCCTGATACTAAGTAGCTTCAACTTTGGTTCATTCAGTTATGGCTAGATTCTGCCATCTGTTGGTAGGAATGTGTGTGTGTGGGGGGGTATTTGTGTGTATCTCCAACAGCTATTTGTGCTGTAAACTGTGCAATACTGGATTAGATCAATTTACTACCTGACTTACTTATCAGGCCATTCTGTTGCCCTCTGAAGGCTTCTTCTCTGAAGTATGAGAAAGGAAGTACTGTTGAAGAGAAAGAAGAATACAATGGTATCTCTACTTAAGAACTTAATTTGTTCCGTGACCAGGTTCTTAAGTAGAAAAGTTCTTAAGTCGAAACATTTTTTCCCATATGAATCAATGTAAAAGCAAATAATGCATGCAAGCCCAATGGGAAAGAAATAAAAGCTCGGAATATGGGTGGGAGGAGGAGGAGGAAGAGGAGAAGTACAGTCACTGCTGAAGGAAGAAGGTGAGGTGAGGGGAATCAAAAAAATCCAAAACTTTAAGGCTTAAAAAAAGGGGGACTCTGAGCTGGTGAGAAGGAGCACATGCCTCCCATACACCCGGTGCGAAGCAGCCTCCCATATACTGCACCAGAGAGAGAAATGGCAGGAAACTGGCCAGGTCTTCGTGCCATTCTCAAATTTCCAGGGAAATTTTTCTGGGCTCGGATTCTTAAGTAGAAAATGGCAAAAAAATCTTGAGCACCCGGTTCTTATCTAGAAAAGTTCTTAAGTAGAGGCGTTCTTAAGTAGAGGTGCCACTGAACAAGAATATGAAATAGTTCTTCAAGGGGATTGAACAGACATTTTATTAAATGGTCTTTGCAGATATGGCCCAATTTTTCAACAGTTGAAGAACTTCTTCACCCCATTTTTTAAAAGAAAATTTGTCACTACATTTTGTAAAGCTTTTCCTTAAATTTCTTTTAAAAACAATTGTTCAGATAAAGTATTGGGGCCAAAACCAGATGGATCATCCTAGCCAGAATAGTGATTACTGTAGAGAGGGGTCAACTAGCTTCTTCATTAGGTTATTCAGTGATATGAGCCAATTACTATATTTCTGTGTTACTTCAAAGGGTGGGTTGTGAACAAATGCTATGTTAGGGCTTAAGCTTGGAAGGAAAAGGTGGCATACACTATCGATATGATAACCAGTGATATTTTGATTGCGAAATGGAGAATGTTATTTCACGTATGTACTTTGTGGGCTATCCAATTTCTCTCACTGTCTAGAGATAGTCACTATTTTAGTAACATTATCTGCATACTTCAGCAGCATCTGAGCAAGAGGAAGCATATTCAGTAACAATAATTCCCATGGTAAGTATATGCATTATTTCAGCCTGAATTTGCAATACGAAGTGCACGTAGATTTGATTAAATCCCAGTTTAATGGGATCCAGACTGAATTTAGAATTTATAAGGAATTAATAGGTCAAATTAACTGTAATTTAAGACCTATGGATTTAAGTGAACATAATTTCAGTTATGAACCCAACTTACTAAAATCAATTGTTTATGAATCCTTAGGTATGCAATTTGTCAATCAATAGGTTTAAATACAAAATTAATCCCTGAAGGTTAAGGAAAAATAGTACTAAAATACATTCTGATGAATATCTTTCTTTTTCATTTATGATGCGAGAATGTAAGATAATGTTTTTTCCTTTGTTTATTTGGTGAAAGAAGTTAATAAAATATATTTATGCAGCTATTAAATTATTTAAATTATTTCATATCTCTTGTTATATGACATAGATGAATCTATCTGTCTGTCTGCCTACAATCATCTACATTCAAGCCCTCTTTAGCTACCAGATCTATCTCTATGACTATCTAGATTTAGATAGCTTAGTTCAGCTCCTTGTGCTTCTTCCTATATTCCAGCCTTTTGTAACATGGTACCTTACAGAAGTTTTGGATCTACAATTCAAAGAATTCCTACCCAATATAGTCTTCTAGAAGTAGGCACTTCTTAGGTATGATGGGTCTGGGCCATCATAAATGATGCCTTGGAGGGTCTAAAATAGCGAGCCATTGAGGAAGACATTCCCTGGTCCATGCAAGAAGAACAAAACAGGACTGTGGCATCTCTGAACTATGGCCTCAATGACCATAGGACAGTGATGGCAAACCTTTTTTTCCCTCAGGTGCCGAAAAAGCATGCCTGCGTGCGAGTGCCCACAATCATAATTCAATACCTGGGGAGGGCAAAAACAGCTTCCTCCACCACCTGGAGACCCTCTGGAGATTGGAATTGTCCTGTTTCCCAAGTTTGGATGGGCACAGTAGGCTCATGTTTTGCCCTCGCCAGGCTCCAAAGGCTTCCCTGGAGCCCAGGGAGGGTAAAAATGCCCTCCTCCATCCCCCCGGAGGCTCTCTGGAAGCCAGAAATACCCTCCCAGAGCCTCTGTGCAATCCAAAAATCAGCTGGCGAGCACACACATGCATGTTGGAGCTGAGCTAGGACAACAGCTTGCGTGCCAGCAGATACGGCTCCGCGTGCCACCTGTGGCACCCGTGCCATAGGTTCACTATCACTGCCATAGGATAAATAGATGCTTCAGTTTTGCTGATTAAACACATACTCCATATGTGCAAAAAACTCTGGCTTACAGAAAACACACTGTAGGTTTTGAGCATTTAAAAATGATGCAGGGCCCCAAGACACTTTTGTTATAACATTATTTTCAAATAACATTGTCTGATTTTTTTGGAGAGTATTGTTTCAGCACCGGTCTGAATTTTGTCATATTTCAGTTCCAATAGGCCATTGCTATATCTCGCAGGCAGTGCTTATGTGTCTGTATAGCAACATCCCTGAACATTAAATTAAGCCTCTCCAATGCAGTGCTCAACTGTAAACACAGCCTTATCTATGGCAGTGTTAGAAGAAAAAGGACTCTATTTCATTTCTATAGGTAAGTGAAGTAACAACCCAATTACATATGTAACATTACTCAACTCGTGCTCTTGGGGATAAAGAGGAATTTTTCTGAAATCAATATGGGTAAAGGAAGACTATCCAGTCAGCATATTCAGCAGGTTTTTTTTGTATTTTTAGATCATAGCAAACTCCCCTTTGTGAACAGAGCTGTAGCTTTTGCTTCAATGTGTTTCAGGCTCATTTCATTTGTAAATAACTTCCAGAGTAGAACCTGATAGCCTTTTATAGTATTCCAATTTATCTAGTGCACATTTGAAGAGTTTCATGACATTTGATAATGGAAACTTGGCTTCACTGGAGGTTCAGTTGTTATCAGCTAAAGAAATCTGGCAGGGTAGGGGAAAATATCACAAGCATGGAAAATCAGTAGCTGCCCCCCCTTTTTTTTAAAAAAAAAGGCCCCAAATTTGGCAGGGGGTGATGGTGAAAATGTCTCCAATAACACAGAAGAATGAACTGGCAAAACAACATCAAGAAATTACAGCTGAAGTATGGAAGAAGAAATTTATTTTTTATTTCCCACTTCCTCTGCAGAAAAAAGCACTTACTGCCAACCTGCCTTCTATTGACGACCTGTATACTGCATGAGTCAAAAAGGGGGCATGAAAATACTTACTGACCCCTTGCATCTTGGACATTGTTTCAACCCCTATCCTCAAAATGATGCTACAGAGCACTGCACACCAAGACAACTACCGTGTTTCCCCGAAAGTAAGACAGTGTCTTACTTTCTTTTTATCCCAAAAAGCCCCACTATGTCTTACTTTTGGGGTATGTCTTATATTGGAAAAAACCCATCCAGTAATACAAAAAATTATGGTATAAAATTGGAACCTGGTTGGTAGAAATAACTAAACAAAAAATTAAAAAGAAACCCTACGTAGATCAACTCAATCAGCCAGTAGTCCGAAGGCAAACAAGACAGGAGTTGCCATTTACTCAGCGGTAAGTTCCGCGGTGTCTTTCAGCGCTTCCTTACAAAAATGGGGGTGGGGGAGAAGGAAAAAAACTGGTACAGCAGCCGGCGTCACTTCCAAAGTCCTCTCCAAGCAGAGGATGCTAGAAACCACAGCCGGCTCCAGCGGAGGCAGAAAGTGACTGCAGCAGCGGCCAGCAGACGCTCGTAGACTGCCAGCGGCGGCAAAAGCAAGCGTAACAGAAGCGCAAAAGGGAGCCAGCGAGAGCAAAGCCGCCGTGATAACTCGCTTAGCTTCGCTTTCCGTCCCGTCCCTCCCCTTCAGCCGCTAGCTCCGCCCAGCCCTCGCCTTTAAGGGTGAATGGTCTAGAGCCGGGCGGTGGATGGGTTGTTGCTGCTGCCTTCACTAGAAAGATAACGTCGCATTCCCGGAGTAAACCAGGCTGGTAGAGTTCGCCCTCTCTTTCTTTCCATCGCCATGAGGCCTGGCAGCGTGGATGGCAGGACCGCGCATTGCGTCTGTCTTGGATTGTTTCTTGCGCTGCTCGGTGGAGCCGGGACGCTGCGAGGTGAGTTGGAGTGCCGCGCGAGGTGGGCGCTGAGGGGTGTTGCCTTCGCTAGAGAGGATCCGGCGGCAATACCCCCGTGTTTCCCCGAAAGTAAGACATATGTCTTACTTTCGGGGTACAGCTTATATTACCCGACCCCCCTGAAACCTCCGATACGTCTTACAATTGGGGGTGTCTTACTATCGGGGAAACAGGGTAGGCATAAGAACAGTTTTTCCCCAAACACCATCACTCTGCTAAACAAATACTGGTAATTTCCTCATCACTGTCAAAGTATTCACTAAGGCTGCATTACTATTATATTAGTCTCTCATCGTTCTTATCACCCATCCCACCCCATTTATGACTGTATGACTGTAACTTGTTGCTTGTATCCTTATGATTTATATTAATATCAATTGTTTCCTGATTGCTTATTTGTACCCTATGACAATCATTAAGTGTTGTACCTCATGATTCTTGACAAATGTATCTTTTCTTTTATGTACCCTGAGAGCACATGCACCAAAAACAAATTCCTTGTGTGTCTAATCACACTTGGCCAATAAATAATTCTATTCTATTTTGTTCTGTTCTGTTCCATTCTCTTCCATTCCATTCCACTCCACTCCACTCTTTGCTCTCCTTCACATATTATTATTATTATTATTATTATTATTATTATTATTATTATTATTATTATTATTATTATTATTATTTCAATACAACACAGCAAACAAGATCACTATGCTGGATTTCGTATTTCATCACCAATTGGGCGCTTCCCAAGTACCTAGGACTGCATGATGTAGCGGCGAATTACGTTTGCTGATCCCAGTAAAGCAGCCTTTTGCAATTGACAGATGGAGATTTTGTCAATTTCGATGGTTTTCAAATGTCTGCGGAAATCCTTTGGCACTGTGCCCAGCGTGTCAAGTACCACTGGGACCACTTTTTCTGGCTTATGCCAGAGTCGTTGCAGCTCGATTTTTAGATCTTCGTATTTCACTAATTTCTCTAGCTGCTTCTCCTCAATTCTGCTGTCTCCTGGGATTGTGATGTCAATGATCCATGCTTTCTTTTTCTCCACAATCAGGATGTCTGGTGTGTTATGTGTGTTCTGGAATCATAGGAAAAGTGCTGATTTCTCCATTTCTAAGACTGCAATTGAGCCCTCCAGTTCTTTGTTGGCGGCTCTCAATCTTCCCTCTACTTCTCCTATTTTATCTTCTGTTCGTACTATATTAGTTTCCATTCTTTTTATTCTTTGTTCGTGGTTTATAATGATTTCTTGTATATTCTCCATCCGTGTCTCTAAACTTTCAATTTTCCCTGCCATTTTTTCAAAATTTTTGTTTGTTTCTTCCTGGTTTTGCTTTATTGTTTCTTGTGTTGTTGAAGCAGATTCCTGGCTTTTCACCATAAATTCCTGGATTAGATCTAATGAGGCTTGTATTGATTGGAGAAAGGATTTTTCTACCATTGCCATTTCTATGTTTCCTTTGGTATTGGATATAGAGGGGGTTCCAGGAGTAGTTTTCTTCTGATATTTAGAAAAGTTTGTTGACATATTCAGAATTCTCTCTAGATGTTCCTAAATTTTTCCTATGTTTATATTATAGCTAGTGCACAAATAGTATAACCATCAATACATATTACTTAAAAGAAACAGATAATAATCTTGCTTTGGACAATCAGTCAATCAATCTTATCACACTTCTAAATTTTGTCAGTCATTAATCATTAATTAATCAATATATAGCAGTAAATAATAGTTTTTAAAGTTCTTAAGAGTATATCTATCTTAAATAAATCAATATATGTGCTAAATATACCAATTTATCACAGTAGTTCAATAATAATTCGCTAAGTTAATATCTATATAAGAATAATAAGTATAATGTCTATTTAATTATATAGGAATAAAATGTTACAGTATATTGAATATTAAATATTAAGTGTGTTAATTTATTAATATAAACTTAATTATAAATTTAATTATTCCATAAAATATATTAAATAAATTCACTATGTTAAATATTTATTAATATATCTAAATTGATATACACTATATAGTTTTAAGGTTTGAAAAATTACATTCACTATATTATTATCTTAATCAATTATTTTTTTTTAAATCAAATCCCATGGAGGATAATTCAAATATAAAGTAGATAAAGTAAATGAAGAAATAAAGAGATACAGAGAAGTAAAAATAAGAAAAGAAAGAAGGGGCAGAGAAGAGGGATAAGTAAAGATTTTAAAAAAAGAAATAAAGTAAAGTAGTAATAATAAAGAGAAAAGGGGGAGAGGACAACAGTCACTTGGGGAAACAACAGCGGTTAGTTCTAATTAGTTAAAAAGTATGATTTGTAGAGTTTGTTGATTTCTCTTAAACTGATTCCAAATGTTTGATAGTTCAGTATAGTTCAGGTAGTTCAATATCCAGACAAAAGAAGGAAGTTCTCTAAATTACAACAAGCGTCTCAGTCTCTGATGGTCTCTTCTCTTAAAAGAAAAATGGCGTCTCCAGTCCTTCTGTCACGTGCACGCACACTCACACTCTCCTCGCCCGATCTTTCCCAACTTCTCTCAAAATTTCTCTCAAACTTCTCTCAAAGTTTCCCAAACCTCCAAGCTTTCCAACCTCCAATCTCCAATCACCGAAATTGATCTCAATCTCGATCTCACCACTGTTTTCAGATCCCTCACACTGAACACAGCAAACACAGCAAACACATCAGGCACGTCAGGCACATTCACCGCCGATCACTCTCTGGTCTCCGGTCTCCCTCCGCTCACCAACTATTCCAACTTCGATCTCCTGTTGCCGCTCTCCTGTCACCGAGCTCCGAACTGAGCTACGATCTCCGATCTCCGGTTTCTCACACAGGCAGACGGGCACAGGTTTTCCCCATAGACACAGACACATGGGCTGCCAATCTCAAGTGTTACACTGATGCAGTTCTAATCCATCTTCTCACCAGTCATCCACCGACCACCATTCACTTCCGCCCACCATCAACAACTTCCTTTCACCTTCTTGCACTTTTGGACTGCTCCATTCTCTTGGATCGCCGCTATTTAGGAAATGGGAGACTCTCTAATTCCTTTCTCCCAAACTTTTAATCTCTGATATTCTTACGGGTAAGTAGATATAGTAGTTTAACAATGAACTCCAATGATGCTGCCACTCCTTCTTTTTTGCTTTCCAGAGTCTGCGGAGAGGGCCGGCATACAAATCTAATAAATAAATAAATAAATAAATAAATAAATAAATAAATAAATAAATAAATAAATAAATAAATAAATAAATAAATAAATAAATAAATAAATAAATAAATAAATAAATAAATAAATAAATAAATAAATAAATAAATAAATAAATAACTAAATAACTAAATAAATAAATAAATAAATAAATAAATAAATAAATAAATAAATAAATAAATAAATAAATAACTAAATAAATAAATAACTAAATAAATAAATAAATAAATAAATAAATAAATAAATAAATAAATAAAAAGCAAGCAAGCAAGCAAGCAAGCAAGCAAGCAAGCAAGCAAACAAACAAACAAACAAACAAACAAACAAACAAATAAATCAGTGCACCAAACCTTCGGGTCGGGAATAAACCCCGGTTCTTTTTCCAAGGGATTTTGCCACAATGGGGGTTTGCACCCCACCCTCTACTGGAAAACTTCCCCTTGCTCTAGCTCTCCTCACCAGGAAGAACTACCCCTGATTATATGGTTTTTCCTCGAAAAATCTCAAGGAGCTTCTAGGCTGCATGTCGCTTCAGCTTGGCACCACCCCCGGCTATAAGAAGCAGGTCTTTTCTGTCACAGCACTAACCTTCTAGAACAGTATCCAACCCATGATTCAAACAGTTCCAGTTCTAATCTGGTCTAACTGAGGGTTGAAGATCTGAGTCTTCCCCAGCCCCTGAGTTGGGAAGTGAGATTTAGGGAATATTTGGAGTTGGAGTGTAGAGAAATATTGCTCTCTTTCTCTGGACATATTTTTTGTTGGTTATGATAGTTTTGTTTTTAATATTATATGCTCCCCATCATTATGGAATTGGGTAGCTTTAGAAATTTGACAAACAAGCAACAAGCAAACAACTAATAGGAGTGATTTAAGTTGTGATCAGTCAAATTAGGACTGAAACTGCAGCCCTGTAAAGCAGAATTAAAACAATTATCCAGTCTGCCACTGGAGAACACAATAGTAAATTCTTCTTCAAGAATTCCCAGGTTTCACCAATCAGGTTTAGGAAAATTAGACAAGGCACAACTGGGGACCATGAGTTCTAGTCCTGCCTTAGGCATAAAGTCAACCAGGTGGTTTTGGATCAGCTCTTCTCTCTCAACTATAAGAAGGAAGCAATGGTAAATCACTTCTGGGGAAAAAAAATCCTTGTGAAGAAAATTCAGGGCCTAGACCAAGCAGTTCCTAGGAGTTAAGAACCCTCTCCCATCCCCCTCAAGCCCAGCTATAAGGATAAAATTGGTACTTGGATGAGAAATCAGTAGGAAATCCCAGGATAGGATCATGTTGATTTTCAGTATGAACCAAAAATCCAGCTGGAAGAAGACATTGGCAAACCATTTCCATATTGTCAGAAAACAATGTCCATGAAAGATCAGCAGGAGTTGGCTTAAAATTGAGAAAAGTTGGGTTAGCAACAAATGCTAACCATTTGTTTGTTCGTTTGTGTATATTAAAATATTTGAATTGTTCATTTTTCTCAGATGTCAATATTTACCCCATGTAGCCCTAATTCCAAAACCACCCTTGTCAACTGTTTGCAGCTAATCTACAGCACAGATATTTATGAAGAAGTTTTAAAAAGATTAAATTGTCTTTTCAGGAGAGCTGGGACTCCCTTAACAACTATGCCCATTGGCGACTTACCCAGCCGGCGGTCGTTGCGGCGCGGCTGGGAGAAGGAGGCCGCCATTACGGGCGGAGCCTGCGGCCCCCACATCATCACCGGGGGCCTCAGTGATGGCTGTTGGGTGCGCTGGGCACCGATTGGTTCCGGGCGAGAGGGAGGCAGCCCTATAAAAGGGGCTGCCTCGTGGCGCAGTTCCTCTTTGCCCGGCATCGTGGGACAGACCGCAGCAGCACACGGAGGCAGCGAAGCAACGAGGGACAGGATCCACGGGCCAAGAACGAAGCGGCCGGCACAGCCGGCTTCGGGACTCAGGCTTGTAGCGGGTGGAGGGCTAGCGGCGGTGCGGAGGCCATTAGAGGGCCTTTTTGGTGTGGGTGGCTGCTGCGATGGCTTGTGGCAGTAAAGTGAAGGGGGGAGCCCAGCGGAGGGCAGTGGGGGAGCTGGATGGCGAACAGGGCACCCCCCCCATCGAGCCCCGCCATACGGGGAGGAAGAGGGCCCCCAAGAGGGCATGGATAGAGGCCCCTGTGGCCAGGCAGGCCAGGAGGCCTGAGGGGGAAGGAAGCTCCAGGGTGGAAGGAGGCCACAGGGGGCGGGCGGCAAGCCACCGGGGGCCAACTTCGAGGGCAAAGGGCCATCGCCAGGGGCGGGCCCCATCACGGGGGCCACGTGGAAGGGTTGCTGAGGTCTCGGGACCAGAGGAGGAGGAGCCCAGCGGCTCAGAGCTCAGCATATCTGACGAGGGGGCCCCTGCTGTGAGGACAGCCAGGAAGGAGGGTGCAGGTGATGATTCACTTTCGGTTTCCTCACAATTGTTATCTGCCTTACTCGAGAAACTGGATAAGAGGCCGAGGAAGAGGAGCAGGCCCCTGCATGAGGGTGCCATGGGCACCGCAAGCGCGGATGGGATGCGGAGCTCCTCAGAATTGGCGGAGCGGTCCCAGAAGGAGCGATCGGAGAGTCGCGCAAAGAAGAAGCACAAGAGAAAGCGGGTAAGCAGGACAGCTTCCTGCTCTGAGGATGACGACGACGACTCTTCGCATTGGGGTGAGTGCCCTGTGCCTAAGCATCGGTGGTCCCGTCCAAGGGGGCCACGAGGCAGGCTGCAGGCAGTTAAACGCAGAACACATAGGGCACACAGGACATGGCGTTCGTGCACGGCAGCACAGGTGTGGGGGAGGGGGCGCAGACGGGAGGCGGCAAAACGGGGTAGGAAGAGAAGGGACACGTCAAAGGATAGCTCCGAGTTGACCACAACGGAGTCCACTGACCCTTACGAGGGCGACAGTGACAACCCTTTCGCCCCTGGCCTCCCAGACACCCCGCTGAGCATGCATATGTCGCAGGCCCTCAAGCGGAAAATTTGGCGTGAGGCTTATGTGGATATCTTTAGTATATTATTACCTGAGAAGTCCAAGAAGGACAAGGACAAGGATAGTAAGAAGGGGTCCGATGAACCAAAGGACACTAAGATGGATAAGGGGATATTAGCGTGGTCATATGCCTTTTTGGCCTACCATTCAGTGGTAGTAGAGGATGACGTGCACAAGACCACGAACTCATACTATATATGAATTTGATTTTGAAGGCGTACCAGGAGTTTGGGGGTGAGGCATGGAAACAGTACAATGAGACATTTCGTAGATTCGCCGCACACAATAGGCATTGGCCTTGGGTCATGAAGCACAACTATCTATGGCTTCAGGCTACGCAGCAAGCAGCTACCCCGGCTAGCGGGCGGACGCCCACTGGCCACTTGCTGCTGACACAGGGAAAGGAAGCTACCCTCCCCCGCCCTGCAGTGGGTTCGGGGACCCAGGGCCCTACACAGCATAGTGGGTCGGGTTCGTCCTTTCGGAGCCCGCTGTACTGTTATGAGTACGGTGCAAGCGGGGCCTGCTCAAGGCCAGTTTGCCGCTTTCGCCACACCTGCGCATTGTGCAACGGTAGGCACCCAACCTTGGCATGTTACAGGGGCAGGGGGGGAGGCGGCAACAAGGAAGCAGGGGGCTCCTCCGAACCCCAGCCAGGAGGAGCTCAGAGTAAGGGGCCCAACCCCCGTTAGGTTGGACAGGTTAAAGGACAGACTTACCGGCTATCGACCCAGGAAAGGTGCTGAGTTTTTGATTACAGGTTTTTCCGAGGGCTTTAGGATACCTTATGAAGGGCCTAGGAATGCCTACCTAGCGGATAATTTGAAGTCAGTAACTGGCATGGGGCATGTGGTACGTGAAAATATTATGAAGGAGGTGCGGGAGGGTCAGGTGGTTGGCCCCTTTACGGAGCCGCCTCTGCCCTCCTTGCGAGTATCCTCCTTGGGGGTGGTGCCCAAGAGAGCTGTCGGGGAGTTCAGGCTCATTCACCATCTGTCCTTCCCCCCGGGTGAATCGGTAAACGACCACATCCCGGAGGAACTGTGCTCAGTGCGCTACACACCCTTTGAGGCGGCTATATCGATGGTTCGAGAGTGTGGAGTGGGGGCCCTGATGGGCAAATGTGATGTTAAGTCGGCCTTTCGACTTTTACCAATTCACCCCGAGGATTTTGACCTCCTGGGTTTTCAGTTTGAGGGTGGCTTCTTCGTGGACAGGGCCCTACCGATGGGTTGTTCGGTGTCGTGCTCTTTATTTGAGAAATTTAGTTCATTTCTCGAGTGGGCCCACGTGAAGGGCACAGGGATTAGGTCAGTGGTACATTATCTCGATGACTTTCTCTTCACAGGGCCGGCTGGCTCTGACGAATGTCAGCGGGGGATGGCAGGATTTCAGGACTTATGCGCAGATCTGGGCGTGCCTCTTGCCCATGAAAAAACCGAGGGGCCCACTACCAGGCTTACCTTTCTAGGCATTGAAACATAGAAACATAGAAGACTGACGGCAGAAAAAGGCCCCATGGTCCATCTAGTCTGCCCTTTAAGGTAGATTGAGGTAGATTCGGTAGCGCAAACGTGCAGGCTACCCGAGGACAAGTTGGCCAGACTTAAGGATACGGTGAAGGTTGTTCGAGCCGCCAGGAGGGTGACCCTCAAGCAGGTTCAGGAGCTAGCTGGACTGTTGAATTTCGCTTGTCGCGTGATAGCGCCGGGGAGGGTGTTCATGTATAGACTTTATCAGACGACGGTCGGCCTGAGCAAGCCGCACCACAGGATTCGCTTGGCGGCCAGCGTTAGGAAGGATCTAGGGGTGTGGCAACAATTTCTGGATACATACAATGGGGTATCTTTTTGGAGACAAGACATGCTGCTGAAAGGGGACTTACAGGTGAAGTCTGACGCGGGCGGGACGGCTGGTTTCGGCGTCATATGGAAGGGTAGATGGTTTCGGGCGGACTGGCTGCAGGAGTGGCGGGGTACCGCGGTTTGCAGTGATTTGACATTTCTAGAATTATTCCCGATTGTAGTTGCCATTGAACTTTGCTCCCCCAGTTTCACAGGGAAGACGGTACACTTCTGGTGCGATAACATGGCAGTGGTACATGTGGTCAACACACTCTCCTCCAAGAATGAGCAAGTGATGGGGTTGGTGCGGCATATGGGGATGAAGTGCCTGGCCCATAACATGCTCTTTCGAGCACACCATGTCCCTGGGATCAGAAACGGGGTGGCTGACGCACTATCAAGGGGGCAGTTGGCTAGGTTCTGGCTGCTTGCCCCACAGGCCGAGGAGCACCTGGAGGCAACCCCCCAGCACCTGTGGCTGATTGGAGGGCCGACATAAACAGGGCACTGGATATGTCCATAGCCGCAAGCACCAGGAGGTCCTACCAGCGGGCAGGTAGGGAATTTTGTGCTTTCCGTCACCTCAGGGGATACGAACAGCTATGGCCGGCCCCAGTGGAGCACCTGCTTGAGTTTTGCGCGCTTAGCAAACACCAAGGGTTGACAGCCCAGACAATACGGGGCAAGCTGGCAGGCTTGGCTTTTATAGCCAAGTCAAGGGGTTTCTCTGACACCACGGAGGACTTCAGGGTTAGGAAAACACTGGAAGGCTGGATCAGGGAGAAGGGTCAGGTTCAGGGTGACAGCAGGCGTCCCCTCAAGTTAGCTCACCTAATGGGGCTGTGTGACTTGTGGGACAGGCTGTGCCGCTCGGATTACGAGGCAGCACTTTACCACGCGGCTGCGGTTACTTTGTTTTTTGGGGCTTTCCGTATCAGTGAGGTTCTAGCGGCATCCAGATCCGATAACTCCGGCCGCGCCTTCAAGGCTAGGGATATTAGATTCAGGAGGGGCTCGGTATTCCTGCGGCTGAGAAGATCCAAGACTGATCAAAGAGGATGGGGGGTTACAGTTAAGCTTTCCCGGACTAACAACAGGAAGGTGTGCCCTGTGGGGGCACTCTCAGCATACTGGGCCCTTAGGGGCGAAGAGCCGGGCCCGCTTTTCTGCATTCCTCTGGGGGGCCTCTCACCAGACACCAGTTTTGGGCAGTAACGACTAAGGCCTTGTCCCGGCTGGGCTTGGACCCCAGGCGTTATGGGACTCACTCTTTTAGGATTGGTGCAGCTTCCTTTGCAGCTGAAGAGGGTTTCAGCACACCGTACATACGTGCCGTGGGCCGATGGAGATCAGCAGCCTTCCAGACATACATCCGCCCCTAGGTGAGTAGGGCGGGAAAGGGTGCAGTCTGCGCCGCCACTTCTGACGCTGCTTTGTTTCCTCCCTTCCTTTAGATAACAAACAGGGTGCACACTGCAGGATTCTGATCTGTGGCCACAGCATGGTGTACTGGGCCGAGAAGAGGACTCAGGAGACGACGCCCAGCATGCAGATGGAGCTGGACCAGCATGTGATTGTCCAATGGTTGGGCCGTAGAGGACTACGGTGGTTTGATTTGCTTCCCCTGCTATTCAACAGCGGGAAAGTGCAGGGGGTGCCGGGATGGTTGGTTTTACATGTGGGAGGAAACGACCTGGGAGCAATGTCGGGTGTTGACTTGTTGTGGCACATTTGGGACGGCTTACAGGTGATTTGGCAATGGTGGCCGGACACACGCGTGTTGTGGTCCAATATTTTACCATGGAGGTGCTGGAGGCATGCCAAGGACCCTAAGGCGGTAGATGGGGCCAGGAAGAGAGTCAACAGAGCAGTGAAGAAGTGGGTACTACAGGCGGGGGGTGGAGTGATAGACCACCCCGACATCAGAGCATCCCAGATAGCGTTATATAGACAGGACGGGGTACATTTGACAGACAGGGGGAATGACAAATTCATAGCGGACCTGCAGAGGTGCCTGCACATTCATGTGCGGGGGGGGAGCAGGGGGAATAAATTATAATTTCACCCCCTGCTGTGGCCGATAGGGGGGGGGAAATGGGCGTAAGCAGCAACTGTGTAATCTCCTTTAGGGGCACCTCTAGTGAGGTGAGGGGCGATCTCCTTCTCGGATTACAGGGCTCGACCGGCTTGGGTTCGGGGAGGGGGTCGCTCCTGAGGCTCGCTGGCTGGGGCTTACCAGAGACCAGTGGCGAGCCATCCCACACGCCATGGGGGCGTGGCAAGGGGCAGGGAGCAGGTGTAATTTTACCATGACCCTGCACCCAGGCAAGGAGCTTTCGCCCGAGAGTTGCTCAGTTGAGGTTGTTTGAAAGTTAACTCTGCCCCCATTTGATTTATGCACCCCTGCAGGTCATGTGGTTTAATTGGTTAAATAGTTAATTTAGAGTTTGGTTTAATAAAGTGACCCCATTATACCCATACCTTTGTGTCCGACTGTTACTCCGCCTGCGCCGCAATGCCCGTTGGCGACTTACCCAGCTGGCGGTCGTTGCGGCACGGCTGGGAGAAGGAGGCCGCCATTACGGGTGGAGCCTGTGGCCCCCACGTCATCACCGGGGGCCGCAGTGACGGCTGTTGGGTGCGCTGGGCACCGATTGGTTCCGGGCAAGAGGGAGGCAGCCCTATAAAAGGGGCTGCCTCGTGGCGCAGTTCCTCTTCGCCCGGCGTCGTGGGACACCCGCCCACCCTCCCTCTGTTACAGGGTGCATATGATGGGTCGCCCTTAGGGGGGCCGAGTAGGAATTTTTTGCAGTCACAGTAAATTGGCCGAGCTGTGATTGTTTTTTCGCCTACTCCACTCTGTGCATGGGAGTGTGGTTAGGGGGTGGACTCACCATGTAGTGCCCCCCCTCAAGGTCACTGGGGGAGGGAGGCCGATAGGGGGCAGAAATGGGCATAAGCAGCAACTGTGTGATCTCCTTTAGGGGCACCTCTAGTGAGGTGAGGGGCGATCTCCTCGGATTACAGGGCTCGACCGGCTTGGGTTCGGGGAGGGGGTAGCTCCTGAAGCTCGCTGGCTGGGGCTTACCAGAGACCAGTGGCGAGCCATCCCACACGCCATGGGGGCGTGGCAAGGGGCAGGGGGCAGGTGTAATTTTACCATGACCCTGCACCCAGGCAAGAAGCTTTTGTCCGAGAGTTGCTCATTTGAGGTTGTTTGAAAGTTAACTCCACCCCCATTTGATTTATGCACCCCTGCAGGTCACGTGGTTTAATTGGTTAAATAGTTAATTTAGAGTTTGGTTTAATAAAGTGAGTAAAGGTAATAACATTGATGTGGTGGTGCATCTTGGCACAAATGATTTGTCCCAGAGAAATGTCAATGTAGTAAAAAGAGATTTTCAATGTCTAAGTGTGGAGCTGGGTAAAATAGCAGATTCAGTGACTTTCTCAGAGGTGTTACCGGTTTCTGGCCAAGAGGATAAAACAACGTGTATCATAGAGTTTAATGTGTGGTTAAAGCAGTGGTGTAAAGCTGAAGGTTTTGGCTATGTAAGTCATGATGTCAGTAGGTGGTCTAATAGGGAGTTGTTTAAGAGGGATGGTTTGCATCCATCATACAGAGGTACCCAGGTACTCGGTGAGGAATTCAGAACTTTTTTGGACAGGCATTTAAACTAGGTAAAGGGGACAGAGATGTAACTGATGTGGGTGATTTCTGTCCCCGACCAATGAGGATAAAGCAGTTTTTGGAAGCTTATGAAAAGGGAGCTGCAAATAAAATAGATGTAGTTGTTGATGATAAGGGGCAAACTAATAATGAAAAGAATGTTCTTCGTGTAATGTGCACGAATGCTCGAAGCTTGAGCAACAAGCTCTGTGAATTAATGGCCATAATATCTAGAGATAATTTGGACCTGGTTGCCATAACTGAGACATGGTTTAAGGATTCTAATGAATGGGAAATATCCATACCAGGATATACACTGTATAGGAAGGATAGAATAGAGAGAAGGGGAGGTGGAGTAGCCATTTATGTTAAAGAAACTCTAAAAACAACACTAATTCAAAATACATGTCAAGATCTAGAGACCCTCTGGATTTGCATGCAAAATAAAGACGGTTCTGTCATTAGAATTGGGGTGATCTATAGGCCTCCAGGGCAATCTGAGGAATATGACAACAAGATGGTGGATGAAATTACCCAAATGGCAGTAAAGGGAGATATTGTGGTTATGGGTGATTTCAACATGCCTGATGTTGACTGGAATATCCCCAGTGCCCTTACATGCAAAAGTAAGAATATAGTAGAGGCCTTTACAGGAGCAGCTCTGGCACAGCTGGTTAAGACACCAACTAGAGGGGAGAATATTCTAGATTTAGTTTTTACGAATGGGAATTGGGTTTCAGATGTCAAGGTGGGAGAAAATTTAGGTTGCAGTGACCATCTATGTTTGTGGTTTGATGTAAAAACTCATTGTGAGCAATCCTATAATGCAACCAAAGTATTGGATTTCAGAAAAACAAATTTTAATGCAATGGGGGAATATTTAGATAATGAATTAAAGGGGAGGGATAAAATGGCAGGAGCGAGCACCCAGTGGACTGTATTTAAAAAGGCCATCTTAAAAGCCACTGGACTGTATGTAAGACAAATAACTAAAGGTAAAAGGAAGAAGAAACCGCTATGGTTTAGCAATGATGTAAGGACTATAGTCAATGAAAAAAAGGCTGCCTATAGGAGGTATAAAGAGTCTGGAAGTATAGCTGATAGGGAGGTGTATAAAATGAGACAGAAGGAGGCGAAACAGATAATATATGCTGCTAAAGCCTCAAAAGAGGAAGAAATTGCCAAATCTCTAAAGAAGGGGGATAAAACCTTCTTCAGATATATTAGTGATAAGAAGAAGAAAAACTGCGGCATCACGAAGCTTAGTACCGGGAAAAATACATGCATTAATGGGAATAAGGAGATCGCTGACCATTTCAATAGCTACTTCTGTTCAGTTTTCTCAAAAGACACCTTACAAAATAATACTATAGAGGGATATAGCATTGCCTCCAACTGTACGGATTCAGCTCCAGTGATCTTAGAAGCCGATGTCTTAGAAGAACTTGAACGATTAAAGATAAATAAGGCAATGGGTCCAGATGGCATCCACCCCAGAGTTCTTAAAGAACTCAGATCTGTCATTGCTACCCCCCTGACTGATTTGTTTAACCAATCCTTGTTAACAGGAGATGTTCCTGAGGATTGGAGAATGGCAAGTGTTGTGCCTATCCACAAGAAGGGCAGTAGAGAAGAAGCTGGTAACTACAGGCCAGTTAGCTTGACATCAGTTGTCGTTAAAATGATGGAGACTCTACTCAAAAAGAGGATAAATCAGCACCTAAAAAACAATAAATTATTGGACCCAAATCAGCATGGCTTTACTGAAGGCAAATCATGTCAGACTAATCTCATTGATTTCTTTGACTATGTCACAAAGGTGTTGGATGAAGGTGGTGCCGTGGATATTGCCTACCTGGACTTCAGCAAAGCCTTTGATACGGTTCCACATAAAGAGCTGATAGATAAATTAGTGAAGATTGGACTTAATCCCTGGATAGTTCAATGGATTTGCAGCTGGCTGAAGCATAGACACCAGAGGGTTGTTGTGAATGGTGAGTATTCTGAGCAGAGTCAGGTTACAAGCGGTGTGCCACAAGGGTCTGTTCTGGGTCCTATTCTTTTTAATATGTTTGTGAGTGACATAGGGGAAGGTCTGGTAGGGAAGGTTTGCCTATTTGCCGATGACTCTAAAGTGTGCAATAGGGTTGATATTCCTGGAGGCGTCGGCAATATGGTAAATGATTTAGTTTTACTAGATAAATGGTCAAAGCAATGGAAACTGCAGTTTAATGTTTCCAAATGTAAAATAATGCACTTGGGGAAAAGGAATCCTCAATCTGACTATTGTATTGGCAGTTCTGTGTTAGCAAATACTTCAAAAGAAAAGGATTTAGGCGTAGTGATTTCTGACAGTCTCAGAATGGGTGAACAGTGCAGTCAGGCAGTAGGGAAAGCAAGTAGGATGCTTGGCTGCATAGCTAGAGGTATAACAAGCAGGAAGAGGGAGATTATGATCCCGCTATATAGAATGCTGGTGAGACCACATTTGGAATACTGTGTTCAGTTCTGGAGACCTCACCTACAAAAAGATATTGACAAAATTGAACGGGTCCAAAGACGGGCTACAAGAATGGTGGAAGGTCTTAAGTATAAAGCGTATCAGGAAAGACTTAATGAACTCAATCTGTATAGTCTGGAGGACAGAAGGAAAAGGGGGGACATGATCGAAACATTTAAATATATTAAAGGGTTAAATAAGGTCCAGGAGGGAAGTGTTTTTAATAGGAAAGTGAACACAAGAACAAGGGGACACAATCTGAGGTTAGTTGGGGGAAAGATCAAAAGCAACATGAGAAAATATTATTTTACTGAAAGAGTAGTAGATCCTTGGAACAAACTTCCAGCAGACGTGGTAGATAAATCCACAGTAACTGAATTTAAACATGCCTGGGATAAACATATATCCATCCTAAGATAAAATACAGAAAATAGTATAAGGGCAGACTAGATGGACCATGGGGTCTTTTTCTGCCATCAGACTTCTAAAGTGACCCCATTATACCCATACCTTTGTGTCCGACTGTTACTCCGCCTGCGCCGCAATCCTCTATAGGAGGTATGGCAAGAAATAATAATTGATCCCAAGTAACACACTTTGGGCAAACCACTCTACCAGTTTTAGTCATTATGTGTGGTAATCAAGGATCAATAATCAGGGGTTCAGCATTTTTTTGGTTGAAATAAGTAGAAATGCCTTCTCCTCCTCCTCTTCTTCTTCCTTCCTGGCATCATCTTGTTTTGTGTGTTTCTGTTTATCAGGAGTAGAATTAGCCTCACTCTGGGCTAAGCCTCAATGTGAAAAAAAGTTGACACATTGGTGCAGTGATAGGAATTGCTGGGATAGAGGAGTTTGGGGGAGAAAGGGAGAGAGAGAAAAGTTGAAGAAAGGGAAATCTGTGAGAGATTAGAATAAGAATTCAAAATCTTTTGAAAATGTCTAGTGACACCAAGAATCCCCTTGAAACTTACTGAACGTTAATTTTTTATGCAAGAAAAGGGTCAAATTATTCAGTATATGGGCTGTAAACATATTAGTCTAATAATTTAACCTGAATTTCATTTTCCCTCTGGTTCCAGTCATTTCCTCATTTTAGTCCTGTTACTACTTTGTTTGACCATAATAAGCCTGTGATCCCAGCACACTGCTCATAAAACAGTCAAGTACAGCATGGGCTTGAAAAGGGCAGCTGCATATCCCTAATCTATGAGAGGTAATTTTGCAATGTTTAACCCTGCAGGGATCCTGTTCTTTTAACATCTAAGGTAATTTCAATTTTAATTTGGAATACAGTAGTTCAAGCACAGGTTTGCCAAGGGCCAAAGTGTATATGATGAGAAAGATTTGATAATATGATTTGCCAGGCTTTTAACGTGTAATAATGGAGGCTTTCTTTTTTTTCTTTTGAAATTTTTCTCCTATGCAGGCTGTTGTGATCATACAAACACAATTTGAGACTGGAATTACTTTAGCTAAATTATGTGGTTGTAAAGTAAGATAGCATGTGACTGCATCACTAAGTGAGGCAGGGGTGAAATGCTCCCAGTTTACTTGTGCTGAACACGAAGAGAGCGTGAGGCTCCCCCCACTTGCCCAGATGCTACCATTTGGGTTCTTTTACCCTCTGCACATGTGCACAGCTTTCCGTGTATCCACAGAGGGTAAAAGAACCCAAATGGCAGAATCTGGGCAGGTGGGCAAAGCCTCACACTCGCTTCACGACTGTCTCTCTGATAACTGCAGAAGCATTTCACTCCTGAACTGCTGGCAGTCCCACATGCTGTTATAACTCCAGATGTGTGTGTCATTAAGTAGTAAATGGAAGTTGGGCCAAGTAAAGATGTTGGGGATGCTGCCAGTGGTGAGGGAGGCTGTGTATGAATGGCATGTGGTGATGGTATTGCAGTGTGGTGTGAGTTTAGGGAGTCTGGGGAAAGAGAACATAAGAACATAAGAAGAGCCATGCTGAATCAGGCCAAAGCCCATCAAGTCCAGCATTCTGTATCACACCAATTGTACATGGGGATGTTGAGTAGAAAGAGAAGGCAAAACCCTCCCTTTCCCTTGACCCCCAATAAATGGTACTCAAGGGAATCCTTCCTGCCTCAACCAACATAGAGGTGGCACATGGACATCCATTTCAATAACTACCGATACACTTGGCATCCATGAATCTGTCTAATCCTGCCTTGAAGCTATCAAGGCTGACAGCTGTCCCGACCTCTTCTGGAAGTGAATTCCATAAACCAACGACCCTCTGGGTGAAGAAATATTTCTCTTTATTTGTCCTCACTTTCTTACCTATGAGAGAGTAGAGTATGTGACCAGATCATGAGTTAGGTAAGGCGGGACACCATCGGCGGTGGCGGGGAGGGGAGGGAAGAGACGGATGACTGACAAAACTCAAAACGCTCAAAAAAGCTTGCCTGTTCTTCCCCACGAAGGCATAGCTGGTGGAGGGTGGTGCCTTTGACAGCATCCGCAGGGCCCCTGTAGGCATCACTGGAGGGCTTGGAGGGCTGGAGGGAGACTGCAGGTTTTGCCCATCGGTTTGGGGAGCAGAAAGGGCTTGGGTCGGCTTGCTGGCTTTCAGCAAACCCAGCAGAGTAGGAGGGCTGGACGGGCGAGGGGCATCACGGTGGCGGCAGTGGGGTGCTGCAGAGCCGGAATGAACGAGTGCGCTTCTGCAAACTGGCTGCCCGAAAAAAGCGGGACTTTTAAAAAACAACATGGGACGCGGAAAAAATTCCTAAAAAGCAGGATGTCTGGTCACCTTAATGTAAACAAATGTGTGCACAGGGAGTTTGGGCCTTCTTGGTCTGATGCTTCAAGAATCCTTCACGTTGCAATATAGTGTGAAGCCCAATCTGGCAACCTGGCACAAAACGGCTTCTTGCTGCCATGGGTAGCTGCAACTGCCCCAGGCTAGACCCTGGCCGCACTTACTCTTGCCACCCTGCATTCTGAGACCCTTGTTGTCTTATGCTCTGCCCCCCCCTCCCCGAGCTAACTTTTGCAGAAAGCTTCTGCAGCACTGTGCAAAGCTTGTTAAGGCAGCAAAACAAAGCAATTTATTTTGCGGTCCAAATGGCAGTGACCCGAATACACTGTTTATGTTAAACCAAGAATGAAAATTACCATAACAACTCTATTTAGTTTATCAGGATATTGGAAAGAGGTTTGTGGAATCCAGTTGTATTTTGTATTTTAATTCAAAATACCTAGTATTTTTACAGTTCTTCAGACATCCTTTTAAATAAATAGCGTGTTTTAGGAAAATAATTGGAAGAAGAAACATACTGCTTATCCCTTTTATTCTAAGAACCAGAAATAGAATGTATGTGCAAATAGCAAGATGACATACAGGATCTAAGTACTGTGCCGCTGTAGCTTGAAACCAGCATTAACCAAAGCACTAACATGTTTATTTTTCAGGCTAAGGATGGAGTGAAGTGAAGTCTTCAACTTACAGAATATCCAAGATGTTTGGCCTTCTTCAGATAATAGAAGATCACATATCCATATCATCACTTTCATTTAGCCAGTCTGATTTAGAAAGTGCTCGTCAATTGAGTTTATGGAAGAAACTAAGCTAGACTAAGATGGAGGTGGGCAGTTGCTAAATGCCTACCCATTTTGTTAGTATTTGGGATGAACCAGCTCAATGTATTAAGCCATCCTGTGATTTGTCTGGACACAGAATAGTTATATGAACACAACTATTGTTCATCTACTTTTTAAATCCAGATTGAAGATTTGGAGCCAAGCAGCTAGACTGAGCAGAGATTGTTCCACATAAAAGCTTTCATCCTGTAAGATTGGGGGAGGTCATCAAAAGAGTTCTCAGTGTCTGAGGTAAAATTTTCGGTGCTTTCAGTTACCTCCCACTCACTCTGCCATTTTTGAGGCTCCATTTAAGATCTAGAATGCTTTGCTAGCTGCAGCAGCTCTAGCTGTGGATGAAATGGCGGGCTTTCTTCAAAAGCCAAAGAGCGTGAGCACCAACCAGGAGAGAAAATAGGGGCACATGGATAATGAAAAGAGAAGGAAAGAAAGAAGATGCAGGTGAATGAATTCTTCTGTTTTTATACACCAATTAGGAAAGGAGAGGACACAATAACGCTAGGGGCTTCCTGCTGCCAGTGAGAAAGGCATTTAGCTGGCAAGCTTAGGAGTCCCACCGTTTGCTTCAACGTGGAGTGCATTAGTACATTGTGTCAAGAAGTCATGATTTCTTGCGCTCCAGGATTAAAAACTAAAGGTAATGTTTTCACTTCATAAGTCTCTATTTAGATTTTTATAGAGCTCCCTAGGCTTAAAATTTGACTTCCATTGGAAAATGCTTCTTACTTTCCAGGTCTCTCCATTTTAAAAACCCTTCTCACTTAGTCTGTCATTTAGTGGGGCAAGTTCACCTTTGGAATAAAATGGGAATGTATAATTGTAGCCATCTTTTAAAAGTCAAAATTAATGCAGCTTCCTAGTTCCATTAAAAATGTCAGTGTGGGTGTGTGCGTGCCTTTGTGCAGGGGTTGTAATCTAAAATATGTGTACACACCCACACCTCCTTTTAAGTAAGAAAGCTGGTATGTTCTAAATTAAACAATACAACACAAAATCTGTCCAAAGAAACAGGCATTTTGACTATGGGGATTTATGACTATGAAGCAAAGAGCACCAAATCACCAGTTATAAAATACATTAATGAATGAAAGCTTAAAGGGCATTTACTGTATGACTATTAATTAAAACGACATAAGCAAATATGTTTAGGATTGCATGTCATGGTTATAATTTTGTGCAAATTGTTCCAAGAGGTATAGGTGGACCATTTTCTGACTATGACATTTTTACACATTTTCATTCATAAGGTTGTCCTTTCCTGTTTCTACACTAAGTGGCTTAATTTATTTATCTTTATAATTTGCATTAAAATATACATGCATATTCATAAACATATTTTACTGGAAATTATTCATGATAGAGCACATTTCATGCTCTCTTACTAACTGCATGAGAAATTTGGAGTAATATAGAACTGATTTAATTTTAAAAATATGGAACAGTAAATGCAATACTGAAGAAAATCTTCAAATCAATAATCTTTGCACTGAAGTAAATGTAGATAGAATTAGATTGTGCTACTAGTATACATGTTATTCTATAATACTAACAGAGGAAGTGGTTAAAAGCAGTGGCCTAGAAGCTGGGAGCCTGAGAGTTGTAGTCTCCCTTAGTCATGAAACTCAACTGCGTGATATTGGGCTAGTCATGGTATGTCAACAAAACTCACCTAAGGGAAAAGCATTAAGTATATATGTTACTAATGATCCACAGTTTAGTCACTTGTGCTTTTCAGCCTTTTTAATATTTTATATGATCTTCCTCACCACTTTTAAGAAAAACATGCACAATAACAGACAGATTTATAAACTATCTATTCCCTTAAACTCATATGGCGAGAGCCACGGGGCTAGCTGTTTCAGGGGAATGAGAGATCGCTGCTTAATAACGATACCCGTTTCTGGCCCCGTGAGCTCAACCTTGGACACTGGTGATGAGTGTAATTCTGGACCTGGGCTCAGGCTGCTGCTACTCAATGCCAGGTCGGTGGTAAATAAAGCTCTCTTCATCCGGGATTTGATCCTGGATGAGGAGGCCGACCTGGCATGTGTGACTGAAACCTGGCTGGGCCCGGAGGGAGGAGTTCCTCTTTCTGAAATTTGCCCAGCCGGGTTTCAGATTTGGCATCAACCTCGACACTACGGAAGGGGGGGAGGAGTGGCTATTATAGCCTTTGCCTACGTAGACTCGTTGCTCCAGAGATTGCGGGTTGTGAGTCCCTCCTGGTGAAGTTGGACTTAGGGGTTCAGGTGGGTTTGTTACTCACGTACCTGCCTCCCAGCTGCGTGTCAACAGCCCTGCCTGTGCTGCTCGAGGAGGTAGCTGGGCTTGGCGGTGGGGTTCCCCACACTCATTGTCTTGGGGGACTTTAACCTACCGTTGCTCGGCAAAACCTCTAGGCTAGCGCAGGAGTTCATGGCCACCATGACAGCCATGGACCTGACTCAAGTAGTACAGGGTCTGACTCACGAGGGGGGACACGCACCCGACATGGTATTCCTCTCTGAGCAATTGAGTAGTGGTCTGAGACTAAGGGGCTTAGAAGTGTTGCCTTTGTCATGGTCAGACCATTCTCTACTATGGCTTGACTTCCTGGCTCCAATCCTTCCCCGCAGGGAGGCAGAATCGACTAGGTGATTCCACCCAAGATGCCTGATGGACCCAGAGGCCTTTCAGAGGGCACTTGGGGTTATTCCAGATGCACTCGTCCACAGTTCGGTGGAGTCTCTTGCGGAGGCCTGGAACAAGGCTGCAGTGGAGGCTCTTGACTAGATTGCACCGTTGCAACCTCTCCGCGGCACTAGACCCCGTCGAGCTCCATGGTTCAACAAGGAGCGCCGGGAGTTGAAATGCCAGAAGAGACATTTAGAGAAGCGATGGAGGAAGAGTAAATCTGAACCTGATCGAACACTTGTAGGAGCTGATATTAAGACTTACAAAGTGGCACTCAAGGCGGCAAGATGCGCGTATCATGCTGCCTTGATTGCATCAGTGGAATCCCACCCGGCCACTCTGTTTAGGGTGACCCACTCCCTTCTTAACCAGGGGGGAGTTGGGGAGCCCTTACAGTGCTGAGGATTTTAACATGCTTTTCGCTGATAAAATCGCTCGGATCCGAGCGGACCTCAACTCCAATTGGATAACAGAGTTGACTGACAATGAGTCAGTCGAGGTGACTGGGGCCCATACTTGTCCATCTGTCAGGGAAGAGTTCGATCTGGTGACACCTGATGAAGTGGACAAGGCCATTGGAACTGTGAGTTCCGCCACCTGCTTACTGGATCCGTGTCCCTCCTGACTGGTCTCGGCCAGCAGGGAGGTGACACAGAGCTGGGTCCAGGAGATTTTCAACACTTCTTTGGGGAGGGGGTCCTTTCCAGATCCCCACAAGGAGGCATGTGCACCCCCTCCTCAAGAAGCCTTCCCTGGACCCAGCCATTCTTAACAACTACCGGCCAGTCTCCAACCTTCCCTTTATGGGGAAAGTTATTGAGAAGGTGGTGGCGCTCCAGCTCCAGTGGTCCTTGGAAAAAGCCAATTATCTAGGCCCTCAGCAGTCAGGATTCAGGCCCAGCTACAGCACAGAAACTGCTTTGGTCACATTGATGGATGATCTCTGGCAGGCCCGGGACAGGGGTTTATCCTCTGTCCTGGTGCTTCTTGACCTCTCAGCAGCTTTCAATACCATTGACCATGGTATCCTTCTGCACCGACTGGAGGGGTTGGGAGTGGGAGGCACTGTCCTTAAGTGGTTCTCCTCCTACCTCTTCGGTCGGTTTCAGTTGGTGTTAGTGGGGGGTGAGAGGTCGACCTCTAGGCTTCTCCCTTGTGGAGTGCCTCAGGGGTTGGTTCTCCCCCCCCTGCTATTTAATATCTACATGAAACCACTGGGCAAGATCATCCAAGGGCATGGGGTGAGGTATCATCAGTATGCGGATGATACCCAATTGTACATCTCCACCCCATGTCCAGTCAACGAAGCAGTGGAAGTGATGTGCCAGTGCCTGGAGGCTGTTGGGGTCTGGATGGGTGTCAACAGACTCAAACTCAACCCTGATAAGACAGAGTGGCTGTGGGGTTTACCTCCCAGGGACAATTCTATCTGTCTGTCCATCACCCTGGGGGGGAGTCATTGACCCCCTCAGAGAGGGTCCGCAACTTGGGCGTCCTCCTCGATCCACAGCTCACATTAGAGAAACATCTTTCAGCTGTGGTGAGGGGGGCGTTAGCCCAGGTTTGCCTGGTGCACCAGTTGCAGCCCTATCTGGACCGGGAGTCACTGTTCACAGTCACTCATGCCCTCATCACCTCGAGGCTCGACTACTGTAATGCTCTCTACATGGGGCTACCTTTGAAAAGTGTTTGGAAACTTCAGATCATGCAGAATGCAGCTGCGAGAGCAATCATGGGCTTCCCCAAATATGCCCATGTTACACCAACACTCTGCAGTCTGCATTGGTTGCCGATCAGTTTCCAGTCACAATTGAAAGTGTTGGTTATGACCTATAAAGCCCTTCATGGCACCGGACCAGATTATCTCCGGGACCGCCTTCTGCCGCACAAATCCCAGCGACCAGTTAGGTCCCACAGAGTGGGCCTTCTCCAAGTCCCGTCAACTAAACAATGTCATTTGGTGGGACCCAGGGGAAGAGCCTTCTCTGTGGCGGCCCCAGCCCTCTGGAACTAACTCCCCCAGAGATTAGAATTGCCCCCACCCTCCTCGTGTTTCGTAAGCTCCTTAAAATCCACCTCTGCCGTCAGGCATGGGGGAACTGAGATATTCCTTCCCCCTAGGTCTTACAATTTATGCATGGTATCTTTGCATGTATGTTTGGTTTTATAATAAGGTTTTTTTTAGTTGTTTTAGTATTGGATTGTTACATGCTGTTTTTATCATTGTTGTTAGCCACCCCGAGTCTACGGAGAGGGGCGGCATACAAATCCAATAATAATAATAATAATAATAATAATAATAATAATAATAATAATAACAACAACAACAACAACAACAACAACAACAACAACTCTACCTTGTCTTCATTAGCTGTGAGCAAGGTTGGTGGTGGTGAAAAATAATAGACTTGGCTGGTTTAAGTTTGCTTTGCATGGTTTGGTACACAATGCTAATGAGACAAAGGTGGAAACAAGATCAATTCATCAAAAGAATTAAAGGCAAGTAGGTAATATTTCTTAAAATGCACTTGATATTCTGATGATATATTTCAAATCTCTTGAGCGTCAAGGAACAAATATTCCTGTTTCCTATGAATTTTCTCATATGCATTGATTTAGGAAGAAACTTATAGAATCTCAAAGAAGATATTTATACACCTCCATGCTCACAAATGGGATGAGAGACAGGATGTGCTTTTAATCAAGCAAGTTTACTGATTGGCATAGGTAATATTGCCCATCATTTGGACATGCCTGATTTGAATCTTGCAGGATTCTAACTGTAATTAAAATTATTACAGATTTACAAGAAATCAAGCTATTTTGCATTTTTGTTCTCCAGGGGAAGATTATTTAAGCACTTCTTGAGAACCTACCAGTTTAGAAATATAGAAACACAATAGCATTAATGTCTATATTTAGATGTTTTTCCAGTTTAATGATTTTATAAGTAGAGAAGGAGGCATAATTATAAAAAATATGGGAGACAGAGGGGAAGCTCTGACGCTAAAGATTATATGGATGGGAGAGGCATTTCTATGAATGCAATGGTTTATCTATATGAATGAATCACTCCAGAAATAGGGAGTTGGCTGCTGCCAATAACATGCAGTGAGTCAGTGATTCTCTTTTTCCTGACCATCTCACTCCTGGAAATCATAGTCTGAGAGATATGATGGGCTAGCCATAGATAAATGGAAACAAAATCTTAACAAATCAATCTTTGTGAACCTAGGAATAAAGGTTCATCAGTCTGTTGTCAATGGATTTTAAGATCAGGTTTGCAGTTCTTATGCATGAGCTGCTCAGACAGCTGCAAGGAGGCTGCTTTTTAAAGTCAATGAAATAGTGCTGACTAATACTATGTATACATAGATTATAATTCCTTGATAAGGTCAACTGCAGTGGCTCCTACTTTGTTTCTAAGCAGAATCCAAACTATTGGCATCAAATTAAGAAAAGCCTGTTCCCTCTCTTTTGAGCCAGCAATCCAACAAAAGCTTGGTAGGAAAAGCCATCCACTGTTTTAACCTACTTCTCTGACCAGCTGGAAATTAATGTTAGGTTGTCTGTTTCTAAAGAGATTAGTACAAGGAAGGTTGCCTTACTGTTTTAACCCTCCTGGAAATCTTGCTCAAGGTCAATTGGGAAAAGAGAGAATGAAGGAGATTAATATGTGTGTGATTCCTGAATAAGTGTGAGGCTTGCTGCCTCTAGGAGCTCAAGGTAGTTTACATGGATAGTAAACATACAGATTAATATTTGAATTAAGAAGTGCTTTTTGTGAGCCAGCCTTCAAATACAAGCTCAGGTTGCCTTCTTTGAACACCATTATAATATTCTTCAAACATCCATGCCTACTTGGAGGCGCTAAGTATATACTTTCTCTTGCCACCTCCTCAGAGTGACTTAATTTTCTTACCTATTTCAAATTCTTAACTCCGTGCCTGGTATTTTCATTTTAAAATGGGGTAGGTGTGTTTGCATGCAATAAACACACTTAATTTTTGCAGGATCCTCAATTTTCACAAGAATAAGTTAACCACATTTAACTTAACGCTTGGGCCAAGCAGATGACCATACTGGTGAAGACTGATTTATGCTACTGTGTAACCATTGTGCAGTAAACTCTAGTGTTCTACCTATAATTACTCTAAGAAAACCACGTCCCATTGATTCTTTCCCCATAATAATAACCTTAATCCTCAAGCTTTTAAAAATGTAACTTTAAAAAAGTCTTTACCTTTTCTTTTCAATTTGCTTCCCAAGCCACAATAATAACATATCTGCAGCAAAATAAGAAAGACAAAGGAGCGGTAGGGTTTCTTTTATGGAATGCTTTTAACGCCACTTTTGCTACAGATGTCACAACATGATGCTCTCTTGCTCACAGCTGGGTGAAGTGAGATGGCGATTTTGATAGAAATTATATAAAGAAAGCATTGCTCCCAAAAATGACGAATGGTTAATTAACAACAGATGAATATTCTTCTCTTCTCTTCTCTTCTCTCTCTCCTCTTCTCTCTCTTCTCTTCTCTCTCTCCTTTCCTTTCTTCTCCTCCCCTCTCCCCTCCCCTCCCTTCCCTTTCCCTCTTCTCTCTCTTGCTTTAAAGGGCAGGGACATTGTATAGAATTATCCAGAACATACAGCAATTGTAGATACATTTAATAGTTGTGATTACTAGAAATTCCTCTTTGTCAAACAACAGTGAATTGATGGGCAAGTTCACACACAAGTTATTTTGTTTCTCCAAACATAAAGTAACTTGTGTGTGAACTTGCTCATCAACTCTTGCGGTTACAGGAAGAGAAACTCCTAGCGATCAAAACTACTAAACATACCTACAGTTGTTGTACTTTCTAGACAATTCCATGCAATGCCCCTACCCTTAAAAGACAAAATTGCCTTCTGGAACTTCCCTAGCCAATCCGACACTCATCCAACCAGTATGTCCATAAATACACAAATTACAATCCTAAACATGAAGGAAAAGGAATCATGTTAGCCTCCTCACAGAAGGAAGTGAAAATATAATTGCAAAGATTTCATAGTTAGTGCCACAGCCCTTATATGCACCATCTCAGAGAAAGGGAAGCAAATTGCATTTGTGTTCAAAATTATTATGGCCCTGCTATGGTTCTAATATACAGTATGACGGCGTGGGTTCTAACTTATCTTGCTGCTGGTTCTCTGCCTTGCGCACCACATGGCTGTGCCTCATAAGCACATGGGAGCTTTGGGTGTGCACGCATGCACAGAGCCAAAAATAAAAAGAAAGGGGGGGGGGCAAAAACAAGATTGTGAGGCACTTACAATGCTAGTAACTCAGGTTCTGCATGTGCTCAGAAGAATTTTTTTTAAAAAAATTCAAAAACAGACTGGCATCACCAGCAGGTCATGACTAGTTCTGTTGAATTGGTCCTAACCAGGAGGAACCCATCTCTATAGTATGAAATCTTTATCCACTCGCTCATTTGCTGCTGGAGCTTTCTTTAAAAATTGCAATGAAACTTGCAAACTCACAAGAAAAAGATTTTATAAATGTTTTCAACAGTACTAATCTATATGTTACCTAGAAGGAAATTGTATTGCTTTTAGTACACTTAACGTTTAAGTTATCACAAATAGTATAGGAGTATCATATGAATTTTGAAAGTACAGTGATTAAAAATTTGCCCTGAAGGTAAATAGGATTTGCTCGATATTATGGTTTCATGTTCTCTATTTATCTCTAGATGGGATCCCTGACATTTATTCCTTGCTTGATTTTTTTTTTTGAGATTCATACAAGAAAATGAGAATAAATATTATCTTCTGGAATCAGAAGGGAGTGTTGGGGTGGGATGGGGGGTAATCAGTTTTTTTTCTGCCAGTTTTTTGATACCTGCAAAGTTGAAGAGCCATTATACAATGCATAGGCCACCTGTAGCATAAAGATGTCTTTTTAAAAATCAGATAATTGTTAGTACAGAGGCTACAGTAGTTGGTGGTATAGCAAGTGAAATGAATACAACAGAATTCAAATGGCAATTCTGGTCACAAAAGAAGCTCAGAATATGGTTTAAACAATTGCAGTAGCTTAGGCTCTGGAAATACATTTTCAATCCATCTGTTAGCTTCCTTTCAAACATTATAGCACATGACCTAGATTTTAAAATATTGCAAGATTTTATTTACAAATAGTGTCATTTTTGAGACAGAAAAAGAAAAAAAAGAAAAGCTGAACAATATAAATTGGAATTTGCAAAATCTCTAATACAGTGGTACCTCTACTTACGAACTTAATTCGTTCCATGACCAGGTTCGTAAGTAGAAATGTTCGTAAGAAGAAGCAATTTTCCCCATAGGAATCAATGTAAAAGTGAATAATGTGTGCAAACCCATCCCCAAAATCACCCCTTTTGCCTTGTGCCACTGAGAATCCCCACCGCCAGACTTCCGTTGCCACCCAAAGCACATGTTCTTGCACTGCTGGGATTCCCCTGAGCCTCCCCTCACTGGAATCCCCATCTCCAGACTTTTGTTGCCACCCAAAGTGCCCGTTCTTGCACTGCTGGGATTCCACTGAGCCTCCCCTCATTGGGATTCAAAGAAGCGCCGGCAAAAACGAAAGCAATCCCAGCGAGGGGAGACTCAGGTGAATCCCAGCAGCGCAAGAACGCATGCTTTGGGTGGCAACGGAAGCCTGGAAGCAGGGATTCTCAGCGAGGATAAGCTCGGGGGAATCCCAGCAGCACAAGAATGGGTGCTTTGGGTGGCAACGGAAGTCTGGAGGTGGGGATTCCCAGCAAGGGGAGGCTCAGGGGAATCCTAGCAATGCAAGGACAGGCACTTTGGCTGGTAACGGAAGTCTGAAGGTGTGGCATCCCAGTGGCAGCGCTCGGGTTCATAAGATGAAAATGAAGTAGAGGCAAAACAATCTTAAACACTGGGTTCGTATCTCAAAAAGTTCATCAGTAGAGGCATTCGTAAGTAGAGGTACCACTGTACTTGCATCTTACGATTGATAAAATTGTCATTAAGGACAGTTACATAAATAGTAATTTTAACAATTATTTATTAAATGTATATGCTGCCCAACTCCCACTTGCACATATCAGTACAGGGTAGACAATTTTATTTATTGAAAAACTGCAATATGTCCATGTTTCCTAGTTAGTAAATTGAGATATTTCTCTATGACTTTTCAAAGATATCACCTTTATACAATATAATAGCAGAGAAAGCTCTGGGTTTCTAATTTAGAAAATGATTGAAAAGATTAATCAGCTTAAAAATGATCAAATCTAATTCCTTTTTATCATCTGAAATGTTTTAGAAAACTTAACAATAAGAATTATGGATAAATTAGAAATTAACTAATGAACAATTCAATGAATGTGTAAAGGGACCTGAGAAGAGATCCTGGGACTTGCATATTAAATACCCCCCCCCCCTTATGACTTTCCAGTAGACATTCATAAGTTGTTATTCATTGTATAAGTATTCCCCATAGATACAGGTTCCTTCTTTTACATAGGAGCTTTTCTGCTTGAGGAATCAAGGTTTCATTTTCATCAGAGTCCAATAGACATTGACCAGCTGAGAGGAGAAACAATGATCAGTTTTAGCACATGGAAAATAAAAATATTGTTCAACCTCATGGTGTTCTTCCCACGTTACTTGAAAATGGGAGAAATCATCTGTATAGCAATAGCACTTAGACTTAATAGTTTAAAACCTCAGTGTATTGCCTCAACAATCTGAGTTCTAATTTTTCTGATTTTGGAAAGCTGGAAGACTGAGTTAGCCTGATGAGAACTTAACTGCCAAACTTCTGACAGCTTGCAGTCAGCAGAAGTAGCCTGCAGTACTGCATTCTGACCACTGCACCACAACAATTCTTGCTAGGACTCTGGTGTTCATAAAGTACCCTGAGAATTGAAAATGCAACATCAGAAGAAAACAATGACACTTCCATCATGCTGTGGAGAAAACTAGTTGGACATGATTACAAAATAATCAGAGACACTACCCTTGCTTTTAAATGTGTAAAACACTTATAAGGTTAAAGAAATGAATGTGTGGCTGCTCAGCTGATCTTGTTAACTACAACATTGTTTTGTGTAGAACAAGACATACAGAAGGTCTCGATCAAAGCAAACTACTAGCCTGATCTTTTTCGGCTTCACCATTGCATTCATGCAACTACCTTGCTTGGAGATTCTAACTAAACAGCCTTTTAGCAACCCAGAAAGAATGGGATAGGAATACGAAGAAGCATTTCTGTTTTTCATATCCTGTGCACCTTGCAGAAAAAATAAAATACTATTATTTAACTGAAATTGTACACCTATCTTAGCTTTCAGGATCAGTAATGCTTTAAGGCTGGAACTCAGACGTGATAAAAAATATCTAACCTCAGGCATTTTTATCTCTGTAACTTGTTTTATCATACTGTCTGCATAAGTTTTTGTTTAGTTTGTAAATAAAATTATTAAACTTATCCATCAAGTATAGAACTAGTCACACTATTGTTCAATTTACAGATAATGTAAAATATATGTATATGACGCCTTGCCCTGGGATTACAACTTCCTATGTCCCAACATCAGGAAACATCCATATACTGTCCATGCAGTACAAAATTTACTGTAAAATCATACACGTAGAAGAAAATCCTAGCCTCTTTGAAACCATTTAAGATTTGTCATTGTTTTAGTAAGCAAAATCTGGGATTATTTCCAATCCATTTTAAAACTTGTATCTAAATGAAACAAAGCTTACGTGTATATAAGGTTAGATGGAATGCATCTTTTTGTTATTTGTATTTCTTTTTTCCTGCTATTGTTTTGCTCATCACTATCTAAAAAAATGTATTTTCCTTGTTATGTTGTAAATTAGAAAGTCAGCTTCCCCCATTTTATTTTTGGTTAAAGCTATGTTACTGAAGCAAAACTTCCTGACATACTAATTGCATCTAGTGATTTTAGATGTTATGCCCAAATGATTTGAAGTAAAGTATTCTGTTTTAGAGCAGCTTACACCAACCTTGTGGGCCCTAGGAACCGGTTCAATTGAGAGAGGATTTTCCATGGACCAGAGGAGATGTGGTTTCATGTATTGCCTGCATCCTGTGGATCGGGCTTCACTTGTTTGCATGGCCTAGTTTCTGGCATGTTGTGGGCTGGTGTTGGTCCATGGACTGGAGTTAGGGACACATTTACAAGGTAAATTACCTTGAGCAATGAAAAGATGCTATTGAATGAAGGTGTTCTATTGATGGGATGCCGTTATTACAATCCAAAAAGCATGGGGCATCTTGAAGACAAACATATGTGTTATTTATTAAGCTTCCACAATAAAATGCAGTGATATTTAGAATGTCACAAGGATTGTTAATATGGCTTCCGCTGTGATGATTCCTATCCTTTTTGAAGTCCATGTCTCACATTCATTGCTTAGTAACCCTTTTAAAAACCCAATGAAATGAAAGGTTCTGGCAAGAGCTTATTATATTTCTCGTCTACTTGAATCTGAGAAATTCAGGATAGGGAGAAAGCTAGTTGGAGTAAATAGAAACTGTACCATACATGAAAAGAACATACCCCAAATCAGGGTTGAAACGCTAGCAGTTTCGCCTGGTTCAGGTGTACTGGGAGCAATGGGCACTGGTGGTTCAGAGAAGCAGTAGCAGTGGCAGCATGAGGCTCCTCCCATCCATCCAGATGTCACCGTTTTCTTTTTTTTAACTCTCTGCACATGCGCAAAGTCTACTGTGTATGGGCAGAGGCTGAGAAAGTGCCAGTACAAATGGAGCAGGGGTCACAAAGCACATTTGTGTGCTAGCAAAACGAGAACCTGCGTGCAAAGCTTGCACTTTCAAACTGTAGGAAAGGTAAATAGATGTCACCATTGCCCCAAGTACTCATAAAGATCTAAGGTAGCAAGTGTAGACTCTACTGCTTTCAATTGCCTGAATTTCCTGTGACCACATGGGTCACATTTGAGTTACTGCTTTGCTTCAGTTATCAATGAAAGCCACCTTTCAAGCAGAATATTTTTCTTTTAGATTTTTGTCACCCACAATTCTCTAATGATTCTCAGCAAAATTATTGTTGTAGCAAAAGATATGTATATTTCCATTCGTTCATCATTCATAAAGTTTCTTTCAATGGTTTTTTCCCCCAAAAACATATTTCTCTTTATTCGTCTTTAAACCTATTGGAAATAATTACTGATACCATAACGTTTTAATATAACATATAACTACTCATTTAACCTTACACTAAACTTCTATATCCATATTATATATGTGTGTGTGTGTGTGTGTGTGTATGTGTCACATGTTTTTTTTGCTGAATTTGAAAATTAAGGGAGACTAGGATATATCTATTTCAGCCTTATTTTGGCCTCATCAGCTAGCCATACCCACTGGGACTTGAACCTGCAACTTTTGCCTTGTAAGGCAGAGAATTATCCTCTAGGCTACAGTATCCAATCCCTTCAGTGTACACCCACTATTCTACTGTTTTACTTAGTCGTATCTCCTGGAAACATCTGCGACCACGCAGATTCCCCCTTCCCATCCCCCACTTACCCAACCTTTTTCTATTTATATTTCCCCTAGAGTTTCTCCCTCCTACTTTTAAATTCTCTCGCTTTTTCTTTCCTTTGTATAAATCAATCTTACTTACTTATCATCAGGTAGTATGTATAAATACTTTAATGCATATGTTATGAAATGTAACTCGGACAACAAGATACTTATCCCAATGGCAAAGACAACTTTCTGTATACTTTAAGACATACACTATTATTAGGCAATAATATGTAACAATAGTTTTATTTTCTTACATTCTCTTGACTTTATGTACTCCTCCTCCCCCTTTCCCATTGTACCAGTCAAAACTTAATAAACTATTTTCTAAAAAAAAAAAAAAGTTTCTTTCAAGAGTAGTAGATCCTTGGAACAAACTTCCAGCAGACGTGGTAGATAAATCCACAGTAACTGAATTTAAACATAGCTGGGATAAACATATATCCATCCTAAGATAAAATACAGAAAATAGTATAAGGGCAGACTAGATGGACCAGGAGGTCTTTTTCTGCCATCAGACTTCTATGTTTCTATGTTTCTATGTTTCAATGGGGTTTTTTTCCCCAAATGGTACAACATTCACCTTTTTGATAGTTGCAAGTCAGGATTTTGGTCTCACAATGAATATGTTATCTGCATACATTACAGTGGGTAGCATTTGGACAATTTAGGAAATGATCTAGCTTAATGAGACTTTATGGAAAGTAATGCATATTACTTTACTTAATTCAAACCTGTAAGCATCTCGTCTTCATTAAGTTGAGTGGTGAATGTCATCCTAGGGTTTTGCCTGAAGTCTTTCCCTCAAGGTTCTGGGTAGATTATTGATTAAAACAGATCATTGTTTCATGATTAAATTTTTAAAAAATAATCTTACATTTTCAATAGATCCAATAGATCCTTGCGCTCAGCAGCTGTTTGGTATACATGAACAATTATATACAGATTATGAATAATTTTATAAAGGAAGCATTCTTTTTTTGTTTTCAAGGGAAAGTTTTTATGATTTACAAGTTTCTGTCCCTTTTGAAATGTTCAAATATTAGCAAACTTTACCAGATGTTGAATTGTAGTTAACAAAGCCCAATCTTAATTTTCAAATTTTTAAAAATTAATTTAATTTTTTAAAAATCCCCTAAATGCAAAAATGCTGATATTTGAGTGCAACTAAAACATGTTCATGATTTATTGACAAATTCAGTCCAAAATTTCAGTTGTTTCAGTTGTTAAGTGGGACATTTTTAAGCAACTGCTGCCCCATTTATACAACTTTCCTTGTCACAGCTGTTAAGTAAACCACTGCAGTTTGATAAATGAGTAACCTGGTTGTTAAGTGAATGTGGCTTCCTTATTGACTTTGTTTGTTAGATGGTCAGAAAAGGGGATCGCATGACCCCAGGATACTGCAACCATCATAAACATGAACCGGTTGCCAAGCATCTGAATTCTGATCACATGATCATGGGTGTTCTGTCGGGCTCTCTGGTAGACTCCTCCCAAAAATTCACAGGTACAAATTTCAGACACACACACGTTTGAAAATTCAAAACAATGTTCTTTATAATGAAAATTCACTTAAACTAAGCCCTCTTTTGGTATAGCAAAGAGCACTGATCTCCAAACAAACTGGTAATTTGTACAAGTCCCTTATCAGTTCTGTGATACTTAGCTTGCAGCTGTGAGGCAATTCACAGTCCTTCTTCTTTCACAAAGTAAAACACCCTTTGCTCTGGTTTAGTTTCAAAGCGGGGGAAAATCAGCACACAGAAGGTCAAAGTCAGTAAAGCAGTCATGAAACACAACGATCAGATAATCCTCCACAATGGTCAAACCCACAGGCTGCTATTTATAGCAGCCTCACTAATTACCACAGCCCCACCCAACCACAGGTGGCCTCATTTTCTTTGATAATAATCTCTCAGTTGTTGTTGCCTATGCATCGCTCTCCGCATGCGAGGCTGTATCATTAACTCTTGTTCTGAATCCAAGGAGGAGCTAGATAATTGATCTCCTTCTGAGCTGTCTGCCACACTCTCCTCCTCCCTGTCACTCATGTCTTCCTGGTCAGAGAAGCCTTCATCAGCAGATTCCACTGAGGGCAAAAAAGGCCTGCAGCATGTGGATGTCTCCCCCACATCCACAGTCTTTGGGGCAGGAGCTGGGCCAGAACTAACCACAACACATGGGGATGCTCCAAAGGTCATAACTATGAAAAATGGTTATAAGTAATTTTTCCAGTGCTGTTGTAACTTTGAATGGTCACTAAATGAACTGTTTCAAGCTGAGGACTATCTCTATAGCCATTGTGATCATTGCAATAATAATAATAATAATAATAATAATAATAATAATAATAATTATTATTATTATTATTATTATTATTATTATTATTATTATTATTATTATTATTATTATTATTATTATTATTATTATTATTTTTATTATTATTATTATTATTATTAACTTTTTAAGTGTGATTAGCACTTTCTTTACAGTAATTCATTTGCAGAAGAATGTTATAATTCCCTTCTATGGATACTAACCTTTTAATAATACAGTCTATTATAATGATAGGGTGTTTGGCTTTTATTTTGGTTTTGCCCACCTTGAAACATCTCTGATTATGGTATGGGAATAGTCAGTGCACAAGAAAGGCTTCCAGCCTCTCACCTTCTGTTAACCTAAAACCTGGGCTAACAGAAATGTTCCTATCTAATCAACAGTGTAAAATTAGTTTTCATAAGCTGCACTGAATTCAGGTGTAACAAGCTGTATGCTAGAGATTAGGTGGCCATTTCCTCCCTTTTCAGTCAAAAGCAGACACAATGTTTTGATTTTACCTTTGCTTGGCGGAGCATAGCTGCAATCTACAGTGAAGCAGTGTTAACATTTTGATTGTTTGATTAATGGCTCACAGAGCATAAAAGGTCTACTCAGCCATATATTTAGATGGAGGTTCTTCGGTTAGGCAAGCAAAAAGCCCCTGGATTATTTATCTCGCAAAGTAAGTGTGTTAATAAATTACAAGTGAGTCTTGCAACAAAAAGTGCGATGTGAAGTGTTCCTTTTCAGGACCAGTAATTCAGCCAATCCATCTGATCTTCTGCTGCCTGCCCCAATAATATTCGGGTTCTATCTTTACACATCTGCCAATGCTTATGTATACTTTTCTGTTTCACTAAAACTATTAAATCACATTTTAATCTTTTTGCATGGGTTGGAAAGTTTTGATTCCACAGTCATATTCAATTTCGGAGCAATATTAATATTGTATCAGTTCTAAAATAAACATTTGATATTTCATTCAGACTAAAGATGTTTTGGCAGAAAGAAGACAAACTCTATGGTTGAAATGATCGTGAAGAAGAATTTTGAGTTTTGAAAAAAGGTGCTAATATAAGTCTCTGTTTAAACTACACCACAAAAAAAGTAAGATGTTTGGAATATTTTGAATGTTTTCTTAATTAACATGTCCCTTTGATTCATGTACTGTCACAATGCTTCCTTTTTTTCTTTTTCCTCATTGCTGATATTACTTTACCAAACATTAAATACATCTTTGAACATTCCTTCTAAGTTTTTGTTTAACAAATTTGTAATTTAACTTTTAAATGATTAAACCAACATGTAATTGCAAATTGACTCAACCAGTAGACCAAACAGTCTCTTTCTAAAGTAGAATAGAATTGATTAGACTATAGAACATAGAATAATAGGGTTGGAAGGGATCTTAGAGGTCTTCTAGGTCCCCTGCTCAAACAGAAGTCCCTATAGTATTTTGGACAAATGGCTGTCCAGTCTCTTCTTGAATACCTTCAGTAATGAAACATCCATAACTTCCAGAGGTAAACTGTTCCACTGAGTAATTGTTCTTAATGTCAGGAAATTTCTCCTTAGTTTTAGATTGGATCTCTCTTTAATGATCTTCTACCCATTACTTCTTATTCTGCTCACTGGTGCTTTGGAGGATAGGTTGATCCGCTCTTCTCTGTGACAGATCCTCAAGAACTGGAAGATTGCTGTCAACTGTGTTCCCTCTAATTTTTTTTTTTTTGGGGGGGGGGGGCGGAAAAGTATAGTGTCTGAGAGGCAGTCCCTTCAGGACTGGGCGGCACAGAAATAATAAATAAATAAATAAAACAAACAAACAAACAAACAAACAAACAAATAAATAAAAAACCCACCCTGTTTTGCCTCACATAATTTCAAAATAAAATACTGTACTGTGTGTCTATAACAGTGAGCTCATAATAGGTCAACTCTATCAATATCAAAATGCCACTTAAATAGTTGAGCTAGTTTCAAACTAGATTTTTATTTTCTTTCTCTCTTCCTTACTCCCATTCTTTTTCTTTCTCTTTTCCTTCCTCTCTTTTTTCTATCTGTTTCTCTCTCTTCCTCTCTTCCTCTCTCTCTCCTTCCCTCTTGGCTTCTGGGCAGGTTTGGAAAACTCTGAGTTGATGATGATTTTTAAGTGAGCGATTGCTCACTGCTCAGCTTAGAGGGAACTATGGCTGTCATATCACCTCAGTCCTTCTCTTAGGTAGATTAGACATACCCAGTTTTTTCAATTGTTCATCTTATAGTTTGGTCTGCAGAACCCTTATTGTTTGTCTTCATTTTTACTCCCTGTACCCTTTCTAGGGTCTCAACATGTATTTTGTACCATGGAGAGCAGAACTGGATGTAGTATTCCAAATGTGCTTTCATCAGTCCAGTATAAAGAGGTATTATTACTTCACGTGATCTTGTAATTATCCTTATTGATGCAACCTAGGACTGCATTAGCTTTTTTTTCCTTTTTTTGGCAGCTGTAACACAACTTTTTTTCACATCATTCAAGGTGGTGTGCCTCAATATTTATTATCTGGAACAAAGATAGCAGCCATTGATACTTTAAGGGGAAATTATTCTGAGATGTTCATGCTTTCTTTCCTCCATTCTTCCTGTAATGCTATTTGTCCTCTTCCAATGGTCTGACACTTCAAATTGTCTCTATTTAGCATCCCTGCTATTTTGGGAAGCTAACAGAAAATTTTAATATTGCAATAGATGAAAATATGAATTGAACTAGTAGAGTAATTTTGAATCTACTCAGAGGGAATAAAAAATAACAATAAACTGATAGTAGTTTAATGAATGATAAAACATTTGTATTTCTGATTACTGTCATAAATAGCTGTAGATGGTGACTGCTATGGTTACTTTACTACTCCAAACTTACAAATGCATCGCACCATATTAAATTCAAAGATTAATTAAAGAATATTTTGCATCTTAATTAATTCTATATACTGAAATAAAGGATGCTATAATATCATGTAGTTACTCGTGGGTGATTAATTGCACCATTGATAGCATAATGTATTGGTCCTGACAAAAAGCTTACTTACTAAAAATAAAAACAATCAACCAAGTATAATATTTAGCAGAATTTAATTATTTAGAGGGGAAATCCAATCCATCCCATAATTTTATTTTAGAACATCTTCTGGATTTTTTTTTAAAAAAATATGGAGCATGGGTTACAGCATGTGAGACTCTCCCACCCACGCTTTTCTTCTTGACAGATGACTTTTACTATTATAATTTCACAACATATTTTAGGACTGTACAGAAATGGCAAGGATACAATGCAGATTACAGATGAATCACAGCTAAAACAAAAACAAATTAGTTTCGATAGGAAGATACGTTCTGATTTCTTGCACTTTAAAAGAGAGCTCACAGTTTGCTTCAATTCAGTAGGAGACAGAGCAACAAAACACACCCACAACACTAATTAACACATAGATAATGAGTTGAGAATAGGTCTGGAAAGAATTTATGCTTCCTCTATTTAAATGTCTCATGTGTTAAGAACTATGCTCTAAGAAATGGTGTAAATGCTAATGGGCTATTCATTTATTTAATTGCTTGTTTATTTGAAGATTTATACACTGCCTCCCAGCAAAGCTGTGAAACTAGATTATGTATGATAAAATTATCATGTGAGGACATAAGATAAAATGTAACAAAAACATTTCAGTTAAACACATAGTTAATAACTGTGGTGTTAGCTATATCTTATACCATCATCCCCATTGTTTTCTTGTTACATTTGTTTTTTCAAACAAAAACCAGGAAAAAAATCAGTTCCTTAATTTTAAAAACAACAACAACAGCAACTGGTGAAATACAATGGGACATCGTAGCTCCTTAATTCAGTAAAGGGAAGGAGACCCCACTCAGTTTAAAATGTAGGAGATAATGGTGATGAGGCCGCATGGCATCTTCACTTTACAGAAAAGGAAGAGTCAAGTTACAGGGAGGTAGAGTATGTAGAGAGATGGTCAGGGATATCTGTTCTCCTTGAAGTTCTAGAATTAATACTGAAAAATACTGCAAAATTATCCCTAGTTTCTTTCTGTATTGTGCAACTTCCTGAACCAGGATACAATAACTTCAACTTTACATGGCTCAACAGCAGACATCTGCCAGATACATTACATGGCTCAAAGAGATAAGGAACTTTCTTATTTACTGGAATGAAGTTATAGAAATAGCTGATTATACCCACTGCAATGTAAAACCATTGCTATTGCTTCTTACCCTCCCATGTTTCTTTGCTCTGGGCTCCATCACTTTGAAGCTGAGATGTTGTTGGCCGTTGTCCTAACTGACATCTGTGCTTTGGAAACATCTCCACATGTTTATTATATACACACTATAGCTGAGAGGAAAGATAATTAGGTCACATGCAGAATAGTCTTCATAACTGGAAGAAGAAACATATGACCCAGTTATCCAGTGGTCTGCGGAGTTATGTGCTTATCATATGAGTAATTGATGTAAATTAACTCTGAATGTTGCTTGGAAATATAGATATCATTTATTGAGATGTTTCTGCATAATATGCTATAAAGATTAATACATGAACATGTCACATATGATTTTGCTCCTCCCTCCCTTCTTATATTATTTAGGGGAGGGGTCCTTGTTTTTTGTTTTCAGAAAGAAAGCTGGGCCAATATAGGGTAACTGACCCAAACTCATCCAAACAACTTATATTAATTACAAGAAAAAACCAAAAAGTAGCAGTATTCAAAATGAAAATGTGAAAAAGATGTGGTTTTGCCATTTACTCGGAAACTGTGATCAAACATCCCTATGTTGTTCCAGATCCATATATATATATATGTGTGTGTGTGTGTGTGTGTGTGTGTGTGTGTGTGTGTGTGTGTGTAAAATAAAGGGAACACTTAACAACAGAATATAGCTCCAAGTAAATCAAACTTCTGTGAAATCAAACTGTCCACTTAGGAAGCAACACTGATTGACAATCAATTTCACAGGCTGTTGTGCACATTCAACTTTGTACAGAACAAAGTATTCCATGAGAATATTTCATTCATTCAGATCTAGGATGTGTTATTTGAGTGTTCCCTTTATTTTTATGAACTATAAAATATATACTATATAATCATATCATGTCATACATATAGGGTTTCTTTCCATGTATAATTCAGAAATTTTTGGTGACGTTTTGACGAGGTCCCACTCGTGCTTCTGTCCTTGTTCTAGGGTGAACACAGTGAGACCTGAGCTGCCTTCCCTCTATAAATACTGGTAGGTGGGTGTGGTTTGATGGCTCAGCGGCTGCATGCTGTGTTGAAACTTCCTGGAGAGTCAGTGGGGTAACACCTGGGGTCGTTGATGTAACTGAGGTATGCTGATTAGTTGATGTTTGTAGATTGGGAGTGATATCCTGAGTAGTTGGAGCTTGCAGTCTACTTAGTTGTTTTGCAATGTGTGTTCTGAGTCTGGTTTCAGTTTGTATGTCTAGGATACATTTGTTAATGAGGGCTGGTTTCCAGATGTCTGGTAGTCGGGAGGTATCATCACTCTTGTTCATATTTTGGGGATGTTTTTATATCTCAATGGCTTCCATGATTATTCTTTTGCTGTAGTGTTCTGTTTTGGAAATTAATTTAGTTCTGTCAAAATCAATTTCATGTCCTGTAGTTTTGAAGTGTTGGAAAAGGGAGGAAGTTTTTTTCTTTTTTTCTTAATGCATTCTTATGTTCTGCAACACGTGCATTTACTCTCCTGTTAGTTTGTCCAATACATATGGCTGGGCAGATTTTACATGGTATTTGATAATACCAGCTAGAAAACCAGGGAGTTTATCAAATACCATGTAAAATCTGCCCAGAGGAAAAACAGCTCAGGTCTAGCTGTGTTCACCCTAGAACAAGGACAGAAGCACCAGCCTGAAGATGACGAGTGGGACCTCGTTGAAACGTCGCCAGAAATTTCTGAATCCTACATGGGAAGAAATCCGAATATGCCAAGACCATCATATATTATATATAAATATAATATAAATTATAAACTTTCAGGACTTTATTTTATTTTATTTGGATCACATCTTCTGAAATCTGGTAGCTATTTTGGCTCCACAGTGAATTTTACCAGAAGGAATTGAACACAAGCTCCCAGAATGCTGAATTCATCGAATTAGAAAAAAAAACCATGTCTATAAAATATATTAAATGAAAACAAATGTATTTTTTTCATTTCTTATAATTTATTAAATTGTAAGATGTGTCAGTGTCGTCAATAGGAAATAAAGTGAGATCATGACACTGCATTGATTGATTGAAATAGTTATTCTAGTATTATAAAAGTTTAATGCTTTGATCCAGCAAAAGAGATGGATGTGGCCACAGCCTTCTATGCCATTTATGTTGCACTCATATGTGCTGTCCTCCTTTACAGCATTCTTACCGTCAGTAACTCATCCAAATAATGTGATCCCTTTTGATAAATGTGGAAATACAGATGCCCATTCAGAGCTGTTAAAGCTTTGGGCACATGGTAGATTGGTAGGACTAAAACACCCAGAAGCCTCAGTTAAATTGGTCAACTTGTGAGAATTGCAGGACTCCCAACATGTCTGGTAAGTGTTAATCAAGCTGTTCCAGAGTTTTAAAAGGTCCCTCCACTTTCATTATCCTTTTAGTGGAGAACTTTCAATCCTTATTCAATAATATTTTATAACATGAACATAGATTGTAGACATATATCAGATGGTTAAATGAAGCATGCCTTATTTTAAAGAGCCTGTGATTATTCCCAAAAGCTCCCAAGGCTTATCAGCATTTTGTTCTAGGTCAAAATTAGATACACCTTTATCAGTTGCAAATCTATATTACTATAATGGTGTTGAAATTATAATTCACTTGCATATAAACAGAAGGGCAGTGCCAGCAGGACCTCTGTTTGCAAATGAGGATTCAAGCTCATAAATTATCACTAGTCTGCATAGTAAAAAGACCATTTATATGGAAATGGGCACACAACTATTCTTGTGCCAGCTCTTGAGCAATTCATGAACTGCTTTTCATATTACTAGAAGTGCTTCATGAATCAAGTGGAAAACAAAATGGAAACATTGGTGCTTTCCAGCATCTTTTGATAAATCCCTAATGCAAACATGGAATTAGGGAAGAAATTAAGAAGTATATGGTGGAAAGAAGTACATAGAGTAACAGTATCAGCCAGACTGAACCTTAATGCCACATACCTCCCAGAGACCAATAAGAACATACAGAGTTGGCCTCTTCCCAGTCTTGTTGACAAAGCAATGCAGGTTGATGGGACCAAGGGGGAGGGCCTTCTCTGTGGCTGTCCCAGCTCTATGGAACCAACTACCCCGAATGTCCATACTGCTTCCACCCTGCTGGCCTTCTGTAAGACCACGAAGCCCTGGCTCTGCCGGCAGGTCTGGGGCGCCATAAATTAACAACTGACAGGGCCACACTGTATGAATGGTATATATGTACGGGATATGACTGCTTTATATTAATGGGGGTTCTTTTAAATACGGGCTTTTACTTAGTTTAGACTATATTCGACTTATTTTTTATTGCTTTGTATCTATTGGTATATTCTATTTATATTATTATTGTAAGCCGCTCTGAGACCTTCGGGATTTGGTGGCATAGAAGTCAAACAAACAAACAAACAAACAAACAAACAAACAAACAAACAAACAAACAAACAACAGGTCCCAATCCAGGGACTTGATCGCTGTAGGTTTAGTGCATTTGAACTTAAGGGACCACTAGTATAGTTCAGTATATTCCAGGACTATCTGTCATGAACTTTCATGATTTGGTGTGGACAGCTAGGCAACTCTGTTATATTATAAAGATTTGGCTAGGTGAAGATAGTTTTCTGAAACTTACCATGAAATATTTCTGGTCCTGTAATACCTTTGAGGGAAAGATCAGGGTGTGAGTAATGCATTGGATGATTAATTTGTGACCAGGGTCACTATTCCTGTAAGGGCAAGTTGCCTATGTGTTAAATTAGACTGTAGAGACAGACTGAGGGTCTTGTTTATGTACTGATCAACCTGCTGCCCATAACCATATTTCCTGGGCTTCTGCACTGGACTGGTGATGGAGATAGTCTGCCTATTGGGGTTAGGGATTTAACTTCTATGTGATGAATGTTAGATTCTGTCTGGCCTAGGAATGTAGAGATGCTATGAAAACCATAGACTTCTTTCATGGTTCGGCCTCACTTGGCAGACACATATTAAGCCTTGTTTTTGTTTTCAAGCAATTGCGACCTAGATGAGGAAGGTATGATCATCATCCCTTTGCTATTGTCAGATCATTTTCTGATCTGTATGTGATTGATATCCACCCATGATCTCTGTGTGGCTGGACTGAAAGTATTTGAATGGTATGCCCCAAGTGCCTTATGGACCCAGAGAGTTTTCAGCAGTTATCTGGGGACTTTCTTGACAATCTTGCAGGTGAATCCACTGATGGCCGAGGTCAACTGATGGCAAGGCGAAAACAATTTGTACCCTTAATGAAATTGTCCCAAGTGGCAACTCTTTTTCTGTTCCAGCCCCAGCTCCTTGGTTTACTAAAGGCTTCCAGGAATATGAAGCAGCAGAATTGAACCTAGGGCAGTGATGGTGAATCCATCGCACGGGTGCCACAGATGGCACGCAGAGCCATATCTGATGTCACATGAGCTGTTACCCTAGCTCAGTTCCAGTGTCCATGTGTGTGCCAGCCAAGTGATTTTTGGCTTGCACAGAGGCTCTGGAAGGGCGTTTTTAGCTTCCAGAGAGCCTACAGGGGGATGGGCGAGGGTGTTTTTACCCTCTCCAGGCTCCATGGAAAACTTTGGAGCCTGGGGAGGGCGAAATAAGAGCCTATTGGGCCCACCAGAAACAGGTCATTTCCAGCCTCCAGAGCATCTCCAAAGGGTGACAGAAACTGTTTTCACCTTCTCCAGTCATTGAATGGTGGATGTGGGCTCTCGCGAATGCGCAATAGCATGCGTGCATGCTCTTTTGACACCCAAGGGAAAAAAGGTTCAACATCACTGACCTAGGGGGTCAGTAAAGAAAAACAAAAGGGAATTTGATTCAGCATAAATATATACCCTCACTCAAACCTGTTCTGTAGTGATAGGAGAGGCCAAGCATATTTATTTCTCCTTTCCTATTAAATTGGTAGGTTGTCATCCACTCACCATGTTTACAGTGACTAATTCCCCATTAGAAAATAGCCCGCATAAAGAGCTCTCCATTGATTGCTATGATCAATTAGTGCAATGTTTTGCTAATAATGTCATTCAGATTTGCTTAAGTCTTGAGTCCATGTGAGAAAGGACTCTGATGATAACAGGGGCATCTTCTGGCTAGTTATTTGAGATTTCCTTTGACTTACAGACTCCAGTGAATTGAATTGAATGTTCTGTAGATGCCTTATGCTACCTATGGACTGGATCTTTGCCCCATCTGTTTTCTTTGTTCATTGGAGGAGCTGGTCATGGTTTCCTACATCTGGGAGGTTGTTATTGAATGAAGGAACAGTGACATCATGTTACTTCCCACTTTGACAGCTTTTTGGAAGCAGCTCAAAATAGAACTCTCCCAGAGTGTATTTGAGCTGTGATACCATCTGGTTGAGATTCATGGATTGGTTTTTTTGTTTACATTTTCCATTCTATGTTTTGTTCATTGTTCAGGATATGATCTTTTCATTGGGAATTTTAATTGTGTATTTTCATTTCTGTGAATTATCAGAAGTCCCTTGGGATTGTGGCAGTGTTTAAATGCAATAAATACACGAATAAATCAATAGCTCCAATGCAAGATACAGGGTTCCTACCTCTCATATAGATTGAAGATATGTTGGAAGATCCACACAATAAACCAATGCAGAATCATTGGTTAGTAAATAGTGAACATTTTTTTTTTGGTTTTGGATGGTTGATCTGTTAGTCATGTTAGCACTTCAAATATATTCTTGCTTAACTGTTTTGTACAGAAAGAGATGTTTGTGTTCCAAAATATTATTTCAAAAGATTTATATGTACAGTATAATCAATGAATCTGAATATTTTCTTTTTTGTGTGGAATGTGCATACTAGCCATCAAGGATGACGCCAAGTAACTGAAACTTTTTATTCATTCATTCATTCATTCATTCATTCATTCATTCATTCATTCAATCAATCAATCAATCAATCAATCAAATACATAATGTAAGTTTCAGAGGATATAATCACAGTAAAATATATCAATGGAAGAATAGAAGAAAAGACCTAGGAATAATATGGAAGAAATAATCATTGGGAATAATAGAGTTCATAAACATATGCATGGGCACTAGAAATATAAGAGTGACATTAGGACAGGGGATGGAAAGCACGCTGGTGCACTCATGCACACCCCTTACTGATATTTAGGAATCTGGAGAGGTCAACCGTGGATAGTCTAAGGGTAAAATTTTGGGGGTCGGGGTGACACTACAGAGTCAGTTAATGAGTTCCATGGTTCAACAACTCGATTACTAAAGTTGTATTTTTTACAGTCGAGTTTGCAGCAGTTAATATTAAGCTTGAATCTGTTATGTGCTCTTGTGTTTTTGAAGCTGAAGTAGTCATTGACAGGGAGGACATTGCAGCATATGATCTTGTGGGCAATACTTACATCATGTTTTAGGCATTGTAGTTCTAAGCTTTCCAGACCCAGGATTGTAAGTCTAGATTCATAGGATATTCTGTTTCGAGTGGAGGAGTGAAGGGCTCTTCTGGTGAAGTATCTTTGGACATTTTCGAGGGTGTTAATATCTGAGATGCAGTATGGGTTCCGAGCAGATGAGCTGTATTTGAGGATGGGTCTGGTGAAAGTTTTGTAAGCTATGGTAAGTAGTGTGAGATTGCTGGAGCAGAAGCTGCGTAGGATTATGTTAACAACTCTTGAAGCCTTTTTGGCAATGTTGTTGCAGTGGGCTTTGGCACTTAGCTAATTTGATATTAGTATTCCGAGGTCTTTTACCGAGTGGGGGCTATCTCTGAGATTTTGTTTATTCAGTTTATATTTGGAGTTCTGATTCTTTTTGCCGATGTGGAGGACAGAGCATTTGTTGGTTGAGATTTAGAGTTGCCAGGTGTTAGACCAATTAGAGACAGAGTCTAGGTCTTTTTGGAGAATAGCTGTGTTGTCAGTGGTGTTGAAGAGTTTTATATCATCGGTGAAGAGAACACAGTTGCTTGTGATGAGATCACAAAGGTCATTGATGTTGAGAATGAAGAGTGTTGGACCAGTACGCTGCCTTGGGGAACGCTGCTTTTAACGGGGACGGGGTTGGATATGGTGCTTCCTATTTTGACAATTTGTTGTCTGTTTGACAGGAATGCTGTTCGGTGATCTGGTCTGAAGGGGTAGGCAAAGTTGGCTCTTCTATGACATGTGGACAATTGTCTTCTATGACAATTGGCTCAGGAATTTTGGGAGTTGAAGTCCACAATTCATAGAAGACCCAACTTTGCCTACCCCTGCTTTGAGGGATTGCAAAAGGTCCAGATGCAGGAATCCTCATATGGGGAACTAGGATCATGACCACCTAGCCATGCCCAACTAGTCATATGACCATGAAGCAATGCCCACCATCACATGACCATCAAGCCACACCCACAAAATAAGCCACAGTCACAGAACTGGTAGTAAAAAAAATTAGAATCCATCTCTGGTTCCGAAAGACAGTTCTCTGGATTTCTGGGCACCAAGCTAAGGAGAGATTACCAAAAGTTTGTTGTTGTTGTTGTTTAATTGGAGTCAGAATAATTAAAAAGATTACAGAGAAACTTTGGGCCCACAAATTGCAGTGATAAATAAATGCTACTATCCTACAGGTCAGACAAACAGACTCCACGATTGACCTCTCCAGATTCCTAAGAGGCCAGTAAGGGGCGTACATAAGTGCACTGGTGTGCCTTTCGTCCCCTGTCCAATTGTCTTTCCTTTCTCTCACTTATCATATATATTTTCTTTCTTTCATATATCCTCTCCTCTAAGTTCACTTTACCCTTATATATATTACTACATGTTCATTTTTCTTCCTATGTATTTGTGTATTGGACAAGGGGCGGCATACAAATCTAAGTAATAAATAAATAAATAAATAAATGAATAAATAAAAATAAAAAATAAATAAAAGGCTGGTGGTAAGTCCCTGACTTATAACCCCACCAGAAACATAAAGTCCTTGACTAATGACCAGCCAGGAAGGTTAATGCTGAAGTCTGATTGGTTAAACACAAAAGGTCCTTCAAGCAGAAAGCATTGTGATTGGTTGGCTGTCTGACAGCCACACTATAATAGGTTCGCTATTCTGTTTAAGGTGAGCTGGAGTGGTAATAGTAATGGTAATGAAAATGCCAGAATAAAAGTTCCCTGTTTTTCATAGCAGCTGTCAAGCTGTCAAGCCTCTGCTAAATTCTGTCAACTCAAAGACTCACCTATCTAACAGCTATAGATTTAGGAGAAAGGATTACATACATGTCAATAAAAAAGCAGAATACCTTTGAGAAGGCCATGCACAAGAAAGAGGAACTAAAACTTCAATTCTTATTTCAAGCAACCTTGATTAAGCAAGTTCTAGCAAAAGTGTTGTACATAAATTGTACAACAGCTACCGAGATGTTCTTTGTCTGTCCTCCAAATAAGGCAAGACAGTTTTTTTAGAATTGACAAAATCTAGGGGACACCTTCTTCTATCAATATAAGATAATCCATTATGCTTGTCATTTATTCAAACACATTACATATTGTACATGGTTTGTCCCAGGAAAGCTCAAAAATAAAATTAAAATTAGATTACTAGAGTTGGAAGGGATCTTTTAGGTCATCTAGTCCAACACCCCACTCAAGCAAGAGTCCCTATACTAATTCAGACAAATGGCAGTCCAATCTCCTCTTGGAAGTCTCAAGTGTTGAAAGTCTCACAACCTCCTCAGGCAAGCTATTCCACTGGTTAATGGCTTTTACTGTCAGAAAGGTTCTCCTTATTTTTAAGTTGAATCTCTCTGGTCAGTTTCTATCTATTATTCCTTGTCTGGTCTGCCTCCCAAAAACCAACAACATTTGAAAGGCTGCTAAATGAGATTGGAAAATTGGTTCAAATCAGTGTTTGACTCATCGTGAAGATTTAATTCAAAGATTTCTTCCAAAGGAGTGATGTAACACAATCTTCTTTGAATCAAATCACAGTTTTAAAACTTTGCACGGCCCTCTTTATTAGCACTGCCAACCATTAAAAAAACAGTTAAATCTCTTTCAACAATATACGTGTCTTTTTCAAACTTAGTAATTTGTAATTAGTTTTCTAATTAGGGACGCGCTGAACACTTAGAAAGTGGGGAGTCATTTGCCTTGCAGCTTTGCCAACGAAAGCTATGGCTGCCCTCAGCAATCCACATACCATATATTCAAAATGCCACAATGTTTATGTGACAATTAAGAATATTTAGTATCTTGTATAAATCCGTGTTCTGGAATGAAAATGTGCATTCATATCTAACACAGTAAATGCCATCTGGGTTGTTACATGGTTTCAGAAAGAATTGGTGGGGGACATTTTACTCCATACTACACCAATGTATAAAAGAACAAGAATGCACACTTTTTTTGAAAAAAAAAGGCACTGCACAGTTCAGTTCTGAAGTATAATAATATTGTGGGCTAAGAGAGGAGGGGTTTTTATTGCTTCTGCTTCGGCAAGATTTGAAGGGCTGTGAGAAAAGTTTATGAGATTTGCAGAGCATATTTATTGGAGGGAAAATATGCGTATAAGCATGGCCTGGAAGATTTGCTAACATTTGCCTTCTTTAATATGCATATACCCAATTGGGAGAGAACAAAAATCATATGGTTTTCCTGTTTAACTGTTATCAGTCCACGTCTGTCTATTTTTAGAGCAGTGTTTCCTCAGCCTTAGCAACTGTAAGATGCATGGGCTTAACTTCCAGACTTCTTTGATCAGCCATATTAGCTGAGGAATTTGGGGAGTTGAAGTCCACCCATCTTAAAGTTGCTGAGGATGAGAAACATTGTTGGCGACCAGCGGACCAGTTCAGGAACATGGACCATCAGTCATTGCTGCTGGCTCGGCAAACAGCACCACATTTCTGCTACTGATTCTAAAGAACCAGTCGGAACCGGCAGCAACCCACAACTGATGCCAGGTTTCTGGACCTTCTGCAAATCACATAAGAGGCTCCTGGTCTCACCTTGAAGGCTTCCAAAAATCACATGAGATTGAGGTGTTCTTGAGTTTTGGAGAATTATCTTGTATGGTCTCTGGAAAAAAGTGAAAAGAACAAAGTTTTGGAGAATCCTCATGAGACCAGGATCGGTTTTTGATAGTCCTTTTTGAAAAATATTTACAATTAAGTAGTTATTTATTTATCTAGTACTAAATTTAAATAATTTAATTTAATACTCTTTGTTACAAATTGTTTCTCTTTTGTCCAATCTTTGTATATTTGTGTGACATGTCAGATAGGCATTTTCCATATTTTTGACACCCTGAACTGCAAAAAACAAAAAAAGAATCAAGTGCATACAACTTGTGCACAAAGATATCTACTTGAACATAGGACTTTTCATTATTTTATGGCATAAGGAGATGCCATTCCCAAACTGCTTAAAAATTATGGGGATCCTTGAGGTGATTGTTTGTTTGTTATTTTCCACCTTTATTACTTTTATAAATAACTTAAGATGGTGAATGAAGTAGACCCAGAGACAGGGTTTTGAGCAATCGGTACTTTTATTCAGCTCAGAGAACAAGTGACAGCTCAGCAAGGTAAAGTGACAATTCAGCGAGTACCGACTGGCTCTGCCGGGAGAAACCGCTTCTTTTATACTTTTGCGGTTCCCGCCAAAGCTAGAGCCGGCCGCGTCTGAGCCAATCAGGAGCGACTTCCTGCTTGGGCTCAGACAGCGCTGGAAAAGAGGAACAAACTATTTACAGCGTTACAAGGTAGCCATTCCAGGATACAACACCCCTCCCCTCATAGTTGGACTCATCCATCAAGAAAGCCATGTGACGAAGTCGTCCAATCGGTGAGGCCTCCGAGGCTCTCGCGCTGACCTGCGCAGTCCAATTTCTCCTTCGCCACTGACTGTGGAGGATGGCTCGCCGCTGCTCTCCCGGTGCGGCGGACTTGGCCTGGCGGGCCCAACGAAGGCTTCGGAGGACGAGGATGGCTCGGCGTCGCTGGATGGTTCCCCCTGGCCCGATAAGTCTCTTTGCGTGTTTATTAGTTCGGGCAATGTACTAAAGTCTGTTGAGGGGGGAGAGTCCAAGTCGGCGGTTTGTTGCAATTGATTTTCAGTTCGTTTCCGAATGTGGTCTATGTGTCGTTTCCACAAACGACCATCCTCCAGTTTAACAACATAAGTCTTGGGTGCGTTTTGCTTAACAATAATTCCCTTCATCCAGTTTACATTTCCATCAAAACATTTTACATATACATTTTGTCCCAAATACATTTCTCTTTCTGGTTTCATACACATTTGGTTATTATTAACACAGAACCTTGGATTTAACCTGTCTAATGGTGACCTCAACTTTCTTCCCATCAATAACTCTGCAGGGCTTACATGTGTGTGCGAGTTAGGGGTAATGTGCTGGGTTAATAAGAATTGGTCCAAGTTCTGTTGCACATCCCCAGGGCCTGACCTGTGCAATGCCTCCTTTGCCACCCTTACGTAACGTTCTGCCAACCCGTTAGCCCAGGGCGAGTAAGGCGAGATGAGGGCATGCCTGACCCCTAGGCCATCTAGGAATAATTCGAATTGCCTGGCTGTTAGCTGTGGCCCATTGTCAGACACTAAGAGATCAGGGCAACCATGGGAAGCAAACAGTCTGCTCAATACCTTGATAGTGGCACTTGTGGTTATGTTGTTCATTGCTATTATTTCCAACCATTTGGAGAAGGCATCAACCACTATTAGAAAGTACTGAGACCCCACTGGGCCAGCAAAATCAATGTGGATCCTAGACCAAGGACCAGCAGGCTGTTCCCACTCAGCCGGAGTTGTTTTGGGGGGACTGGGCCTTGACTCTTGGCATGGGTCACACTTTGAAACCCAACTTTCAATATCAGCATCTAGCCCTGGCCACCATAAATGCCCCCTTGCTAGGCTCTTCATCCTGACAATCCCAGGATGGCCCACGTGTAACATTCTGAGTACCTTTTCCCTTAGGCGTTTGGGGATGATCACTCTATCCCCCCACAGCAAACAACCTTTTACATATGATAATTCAAGCCTTTTGTTTTTAAAATCACACAATTCAGGTTTAAAAATATCATTTTGCCATCCCTTTAGAACACAGTTCACCACTTGTTTAAGGATTTGGTCTTGCTGCGTGTGTGCAGCTACCTCTTTTGCTGTGGTTAGTGGGTTTTCCTCGAGTTCTATCATTAGCACATCTGTGGCAGGAACAGGGTCTTCTACTAAGTCTGCTATGGGGCATCTGCTGAGGCCGTCTGCATGATTGATTTCCTTCCCCCCCTTGTGGGTGAGCTCATACTGATACCCTGAGAGGAAAAGGGCCCATCTGATTAGTCTTGGAGACATAAAAGGTGGAGTGGGCTTGTTGGGGGCTAGCAGGCCTAGTAGGGGTTTGTGGTCAGTGACTAGCTCAAAGCTTCTTCCAAAAATGTAATTGTGAAACTTCTTTACCCCTGCCACTAATGCTAGAGCCTCCTTGTCTAACTGGCTATAATTCCTCTCCGTGCTGGTCATGGTTCTTGAAAAAAATGCTATTGGGGCCTCTGTCTTATTGGGTAGAACGTGAGCTAAAACTCCTCCTATGCCGTACGGTGAAGCGTCGCACGTGAGCCTAATGGGTAGTGAAGCACTATATTGGACTACTACGCTTTTAGAAGTTAATAAATTTTTTATTTGGCAAAAAGCTTCACGTTCAGTTTTCCCCCATGTCCAGCGGGCTTCCTTCTGGAGTAAACGATGGAGAGGCTCTGCTACTGTTGCCTTCTGCTTTAAAAAAACGGAATAAAAATTAAGGAGGCCCAAAAATGCCTGCAACTCACCCTTATCTTGTGGCTCTGGGGCTTCTCTAATTGCTCTCAGCTTCTCTGATGTGGGGTGGATACCTTCTTTATCTATCTTATACCCAAGGAATTCAATACTGTCAGTTCCCCAGACACATTTATCAGGCTTGATTCGTAACCCTTTGTCCTGTAGCCTCTTAAGTACTTCCCTTATTCTTTTGTTCACTTGTTCCTGGTTTTCCCCTGCAATTAAGATGTCATCAAAATATGGAATTGCCCCATTTACCCCTGACAATAGGCGTTCCATGATGCTCTGGAATATTCCTGGGGCTATGCTTACCCCAAACTGTAACCTCGTGCATTTGAAAGCCCCCCTGTGCGTTACAATCGTTTGAGCGTTTGCTGTTTGTTCATCGACCGGAAGTTGCTGGTAAGCCTGCGCCAGGTCGATCTTTGCGAACCTTTTCCCCTCCCCCAGGGAGTGTAAGAGTTGTTGCACAACCGGAATGGGGTAGGGGTGGTGTTGGAGTGCCTTATTCAGGGTTGATTTGTAATCAGCGCAAACTCTTAAGGAGCCATCTGGCTTCAGGGGTGTCACTATGGGAGTTTCCCATGGCCCCTGTTCCACAGGGACTAAGATACCTTGACTAATGAGTTTGTCCAGCTGTATGTCTAGCTTGGGGAGAAGCGGAAGGGGAACCCTGCGAGGTTTCAGTCTAACCGGTGGGACCTTGGGGTCAATAGAAAAAGATATAGGGGGTCCCTTATACAATCCCAAGGTGGGGCTGAACACTTCAGGGAACTCTTTCACAAAGTTAGGCATAATATCACAGTTTACATTACACACACCCGAAATCTCGATCCCCAACGGTTCCATCCACGCTAGACCTAGCAGGGAGTGTTTGGCCCCCGTCACAATAAGCATGGGAAGGGTACATTTAACATTCTTAAATGCAATAGGTACATTTGCTGTTCCCAGGACCGAGATTACCCCCCCTTGGAAGTCTCTGATCACCAACGAGGTTTGAATTAGGTCAGCCTTAGACACATTAGGCATATATAGCTTAAATTTTTCCCAGGGCATGATGGTATATCTCGAGCCCGTATCCAGCTCCATTGAGCAAGGCTGGTTATTTAGTAACAATGAGATAACAATTTTAGCCCCCTTTTTGGTTGCCGTGTTATTCACGGAAAATTGAGAGTTACCTCTATTGTAGTCTCGGTTAGCGGTGGAGTAGTTCCTTTGACCCGAGTTGCGGAACGGTCTCCTTTCTCGCGATTGGGGGTGGTGGTTTTGAGGTCGCTGGTATTGTTGTGTGGCAAACGTTTCTTCTGGTGCCGTTGCCCTGCATGCGATGGCGATGTGGCCTCTCCGGTTGCAGCGGTGGCAAGTAGCGTCTCGGAAAGGGCATCGATGGCGCTGGTGATTTCCCCGGCAGCCCGCGCAGGGGGCTGGGTGAGTAGCTCTAGGGTGTCTCGGCTGGTCTTGCAGGAGGAGGCAGTTGTCCCCGTTGCTAGTTGGCTGGCTGCGGTCGTCTGTTCCCATGGCGCTGGGAGACTCGGCGTCGATTTTGGCAATGATTTCTCGCCTTCCGTGCTCTTTTAATTCTCTTGCCGCTGCGTCGGCTGCTTCCGCGGTTTGCGCTAATTTAATCACGGTTTGTAGAGTCGGCTCTTCTTCGGTGAGGAGTTTATTTCTCACTGAGTTGCTCTTCATGCCGAAAACCAAGGCGTCGGTGAGGCGAGCTTCCGGGTCTTGAAACTTGCATTGAGCAAGTACCGTTCGAAGCCGCGTTGTGAATTGGCTGATCGACTCGGTTTCTCTCTGAGCCATCATGTGAAATTGATGCCGGTAAACCATGGCTGGTCTGGTTGGTTTGAAATGGCTCGCTAGTTTCTGTTGAAGGACGTCCCACGCTGTGGCTCTTGCTTGTTCTGGTTCGGTGAGAGTTTGGGCGAGTCTACGGATCTCTGCGCCGCAGTAGTTGAGAAAAATAGCCCGTCTGCGATCGGCTCCGGCGTCCTGCATTCCCGCCGCCTCGAGGAATATCTCGAAGGTGGCCATGTACTCGTCCCATGTCATTTTCTCGGAATCGAAGAGTTCTGGAGCCTGGCCGATCTGGATTTTGTCCATGTTGCACGCGAAGTTTCTTCCGTTCGTTCGTCGCCAGTGAAGTAGACCCAGAGACAGGGTTTTGAGCAATCGGTACTTTTATTCAGCTCAGAGAACAAGTGACAGCTCAGCAAGGTAAAGTGACAATTCAGCGAGTACCGACTGGCTCTGCCGGGAGAAACCGCTTCTTTTATACTTTTGCGGTTCCCGCCAAAGCTAGAGCCGGCCGCGTCTGAGCCAATCAGGAGCGACTTCCTGCTTGGGCTCAGACAGCGCTGGAAAAGAGGAACAAACTATTTACAGCGTTACAAGGTAGCCATTCCAGGATACAACAGTGAACATATCCAACGCCCGTCCACCTCCTATTTCCTCATAACAACGACTCTATGAAGTGAGTTGAGCTGAAAGAAAATGGCTGGTCCAAAGTCACTCAGCTGCCTTCCATGGCCAAGATGGGACATGAACTAATGGTCTCTTGATTTCTAACCCAGTGTCTTAATCACTAGATTAGATCAAACTGGTTCTACTCAGAAGGGGTCCCCTCAGCAAATGTCATCAACAGTCTTCTTTCTAGCTATATTCCATAAGAACTGTTTTATATATACTTTCACATAATTAAAGTATCTCTTTCCCAGTTTATTGCTCAGAATATAAATTGGGATTAAAGTTCCCATAAACCGCAACTTGGCTTTCAGGAGTCTTTAGTGTCAACTAATCTGTAGGATACTGACTTGGAGAACATTGCTAGTAGGTTACTACTTTTCTTCACCTAGAACAGTTTTTCTATTGGTTTGTGTTTGATGATTTTAGCATATCTTATTAACCAATGGTACATGGGAATACGGAAAGACAACAATGGAGAGAAAAAGAATAATACCATAATAGAGCGTTGTATCTTTTGTCCCTAAGTGAATTCTCCATCATTTTTTGCCTCTCTCTATGAGAAAAAAAAGCTGTTCAGCATGGAATGCACAGGAAGTTGTAAATGAAACATCTTTCTAAATTGATAATTCATTTATTTAGACACGTCTCACGTTAACTCATTTCACATCATTATGTTGCTCCCCAGGCTATGCATTAGATGGGGGGGAAAGGGGAGTGGAATGAATGCATATATCTGATGAGATTTATTCTTTTTACATTTTCACACTGATCCCCCTTTATTTATTTAGCTGCCTCCTCCATGCAAGCTTCAGAAATGCTTCCTTTTCTTGCCAGTTTGTACAATAAATCTCATTCCAAAAACATTATGAAGTCTAATGCACATTCATTAGAAATCCAAGGCCAATCTTCCACACTCTTGTGGGGGTTTCTTTGAAGGCTCTGAAAACATCTTTCTACTGGAAATTCTTTAAGCCAAAGCTTCTTCTGTACTATCATCACCTAATTTTTCCCCATTTCCCCCCCACTTCTTTGCATCACCTCAAAAACGTGACATATTTATGGAGTCGAATTTTGTGGCTGCAGCACAGCTTTTTTCAAGAATTTCTGAAATACGTTCCTGTCTCTCAAAGATGTGGTGGAAAAGGAAATAAAATTGTATATAAGCTATTATAACTCTGCCATCTCTTCCTCCCAAATATTCCTTACAAATCTCCATACCTTCATTAAGTCTGGGATTTGGACTTGGCCAACTGTTCATGTATTTTAGAAATACATTTCTGAAGGCTCTTAACTGGAAGTCATAATGGAATGGGCAGCTTTTAAAATGAATGTCAGGTTCATTGATTGTTGAATCATAAATGTGGTAGCACATAAATTGATATGGGAAAGAAGAATACATTGGAGAGGGAGAAGAAGTTTTGCCTTGGAAAAAATTTACAATCAGGTGGAGCTGGTAGTTATAGCACAGATAAGGAAAAGGAAGGAAAACATAGCTAAAAGAATTTATACTAACCTCATTCAGTAAGACTATCCATTTTTATCATTGCAAGTTATTCTTGCTTTATTAGCGCTATCATTTTGAGAATCTCATCAACTCCATCCAACTATGCCTTTCCCTCTCTTCCCTTTCATTCTTCTTTCATAAATTAGTTTTGCAGTTTGATCCTCATTTCCTCTCTATATTTGACCCAAGTTATGTCTTTGTCATTCATTATTTAATCAATCAATCAATCAATCAATTCACATTCTTTCTTGGTCCTATCACCACATTCAATTATGTTACTCCTAATGTATACAATTTTCAATTTTAGATTCCTTGTAACAGCACACTTTTGCATACTGCTTACCACCATTTCCACATCTTAAAATATCTCCATCAATTTCCCTATATTTAGTAAACATACTACCCAGGTGCACAAATTCATCAAGTTGCTCTAATTTCCCCTCATTCCCATTTCAATATAACTTTACAATTGTCCCTTCTGCTTTTCATGTCAAGTATAATTACCTTGGTATTTGAATAATTAATCCAAACTCCTCTTTTCTTTTCACATATTCATAATTTTCTGGCAATAATGTGAGTTCTCATTTAACAACATGGTATCATGCATATATAAAAATACATCTGCATTCACATCCCCATCTTTACATCTTTATTTATAAAGATATTAAAATAACTGTGAATATGTAATTTCATATGACCTCAGAAGCATTTAAGGGCACAATCTGAAATGGGACTGTGATCGTAAAAGTAAAATATATGGGATTATTAAAAAAAGGTTCATGTAAAGGTGATCAAGCAAACAAAATACCTATTCTTTTGTTCCAGTCATTATGTCATGCAACCCCAATCAGAAGGCAAATGTTTAAAGCTGGAGAAAATTTGACAGTCCAACAAATCTCCCTTTTTTCTAATCTCCTGTCAAATTATGCATATGGGAATCAGCTCAACTGTGTAGAATAAGCTTGGCTGGGTATGGAAGTTATTAATGAATTGTTTTGAGATGGGATAACATTTGGTAAAAGCCTAATGCAGTTAACCTATTCTAGGAACCTGAGTCTTCAATAAAAAATAAATTGTCACAAGCTAGAACGAGCTGAGCTTTATTGCTACTCGGGAGCTTCATATTACCATGGTACTCAGAACATTGATAGTTATGATAATGTTGATAACAAGCTTTGGGGAAATCAGAAAATAATGGAGTTGTGCATATTTTAAAGTTCAAATAGATAGGAGAGGAAGTTGCTGTTCTGTGTGATTATGTTCCAATTTGATGTTCCTTTTAGCAAAGATGCTTGGAGGAAGAGGAGAAAGAGTTGTCATTTTATTTGTTCATAGCAATTGCATTTAAAATGAATTAAAACTAGGACTATAAACAATATCCTGGAAGTAAAAAGATATATTATTGAGATCTTCTACTTGGCTAAGGTATTGTTTATATTTGTAATAAGAGTGATGCTACCCTTGTCATCTATCACAGGGATGGACACCAAATGTGGCACTCAAAAGCAGCAAATTGGCAAGCACTCCGCATGAAATAAGTCTTCATTCACATGCTCGCCTCACTTTAGCCAAGACACGGTCTGTTAACAATTTGTTGAGGGCAAGTCCTTACAATGTAGCCTCCATTTCATTGCCAGATTGACTCAGTGATTGAGAAAGTTCCTTTTTCCTTTGGAAAATGCAGTATAATCTTCTATGTCAAGGATCTTCAAATTTGGCAACTTTAAGAAATGTGGAATTCAAATCCCAGAATTCCTTAGTGAATTATGCTAGCTGGAGAATTCTGAAAGTCCATAAATCTTAAAGTTGCCATGTTTGGAGACACCTATCTAGTGGTGGGTTGCTACCAGTTCAGACCAGTTCTTTAGAACCAGTAGTGGAAATTTACCACTACTCACCAAACTGGCAGTGATGACTGGCATTCCAAACTCCCAAACTGGTCTTCCAGGGTCTCAAACTTTGATTTTGAGTCTCACAGACTCAAAACATGAAAGCAGGGTTAAACTCTTGTGGAAGTTGAGGAAGATGAGAGCATAGACTCATCACAAGTCACATAGACTCATGGCAGGATCCTCCTTACCCATTCCATCATTGGGGTTCTATGCTTCTATGACAACTAAGAAGACCAAGCAAATGAAAATGTGACTCTGGAAGACGTAAAAGACCAGGTTAGGGTCAGATTGGGAGAGAATATCTGTATGGTTGCTAAGAACTGATGGCCAACTTGTTGGCACATAATCAATTATAATTTCTGCTTTTGACAAAAGAGAACAGAGCCTTTTTGTCAACCAACACTGTATTTATTTTTAGGCTTCTTGAGGTTGCTGTTCCTGTCAGTAATCTATACTTCTTGGGTTTTTTTCCCTGCCCAATAAGTGTCCACATTTACTAAAGAGGATATAAAGTAGAAAGGTTGTTTTTTCTCCCACTCTAGCAGATGTGGAGCCTTCCATCCTTTAAACTCTTCTCTTACCATTATGCTTCCCTCACCCCCATATGAGGGTTACAAGTTTGATGGCCATGTTTTGGGGTTGTATGAACAAGAATGCTGTTGGGGACAGGTTTTAGTTGTTTTTGAAGATGTGTCCCTTACTCTATCTCAAAATCACAAGGAGTGTATATTGCTGATGGTGTGGGGGAAAGCCCAAGGAGAATTTATGTGAAAATACTAGGGGTCATAGGGGACTTCCTCTTCATTTTACACTACCATGGAAACTTGACTTTAAAATCCCATGTCATTATGCCTTTAGTTAAGTGAAACCAAAGATTCTTCTGCCTTGCTATGGGTCATCTGGTGGCTTATGCCCTTCCAACTTCGTAATATGTTTTTAATTATATAGGCTAAAAAACATAACATGCCCAGCTTGTAATTTACTTTTGGGAATTTGAGCTTTTTAGACACATGGTCCTGTCATATCTGGCTACCCACCAAGCAGAGTAACACTACATTTTTAGAAATGTTTGTAGAGATAGTCTAGCAAGTTCCCATATTTCCAAGATGCATTTGCTGTGCCAAAGAGCAACAGGAAGAAAATTAAAAGCTTGAACAAACCTGGATGAGTTTAGGATTTTTTTGGTGACAGTGATAGTGGGGCTATTTAAGAGTGACTGAGGATAAATTACTGAGCTTCAGTCAGTTGCAGTCCTCATAATTTACTCTAAGAGTCAAAGCCAGACAAAGTTATTACCATTATCTGCTCAGCAGTACAAGATTAATAAGGTCCATTCTTCTTGTGGAAGAACCAACTTCTTTGGTTTTTAATTCTTTCACTTGCTAATAGCTATAGCTGGATTTATTTAGTAATTTCTATAAGCTTAGTTATAGTGCATACCAATTTTAGCTCAATGTGTATGGTAGGAGAGAGAGAGAGAAAAAAAAGGTTAACTAGTTTCTGGTAAGCATGACAATAGTCAGAAAATGGGTGAAATATACCATGGCTACAATCCAGTACACATATCCAGTGAGCTCTTGGGAACAAGTCAGCATGTTTGGCTAGCATTTGAGAACTCTTTCAAGCCAGTGCAATTTATTTCACAGAAATAAACAGATAACTGGACCATAGGTTTCGTATGTGCCTAAAACAAACTGCTTCAAAATAGGTTACTGTTGTAAATGAGCAAATGAATAATTGGAGTCAGAGTATAGGTTTTGGATTTTATAGTGGGAAAATATAAAGATGAAGTGAGTAGTGATGGGCGAACCCAATGGTGTTTGGGTTCGGCAAGTTCGGACGAACTTTACGCAAAATTTGGCCGAACCCAAATTGAACCCGCACCCAAACCTGAACGGGGAATCCCACCAAGAGATTCTGTGGGCGAAGCTTTGACGTCACGTATACCGGCAGGTTGCTAAGGATGCCAAGGTGATCACTTCCTGGATTCCATGGAATCCAGGAAGTGATCACCTTGGCATCCTTAGAAACCTGATGTCAAGGCTCCGCCCCCGGAATCTCTTCATGGGAGGGATTCCCCAGCTCCTTCAAAGGGAGGTCTTCACGTAAAAATAAACATTGTTATTTTTATAAAAAAGGACACCGCAGCGGCGCTGCAAGCAAAGGGCGGCCCTTTCACATAAAAATAAACATGACCGCTCGTGCAGCTGCATTCTGCATGATTTGAAGTTTCTGAACACTCTTTAGAGGTAGACCCACGTAGAGAGCATTATAGTAGTCGAAGCTCAAGGTGATAAGAGAATGAGTGACTGTGAGCAGAGCCTCCCTGTCCAAATAGTGGTGGGAACGTACCTACAGCATTCCCTAGCTAACTCTCTAACTAGAAAACACTTCAAAATTGTGGAAATATATCAGCTTTTATCAATCTTCTTAAACCACTGAACTAAATTCTCTTTATATAATATGTAACTATATGAATGTAACTATCAGGCCATATTCTTCCTCAAAATATCACCTCATTGCAAAGCCTTACAGCAAATCATGCAACTCCTCTGAAGAGCTTATTTAGTTGGCCAGTTTGACCCTGTGAAAAGAGCAAACATTAATTTTAGTATTCAGATTGGACTGACACAGTCAATCTGACCCAGCATTTCAAAAAAAGCACATTACTTCAAATTGTTACTTAATCAAAACTCTGCACAGCCATTTTCTTTCTTCCAATCTTCTCCCCTAAATAACTCTTTGATTGGGTGATAGTAAGAATGTTATAGTAGGCATCTACCAAAAGCAATTATTATCTTCCTCCCACTGAAATGACAGTACCAAATCTGGAATTCATGCCTGGGTAGAAAATGTTTCCATGGGTACGAGGAAAATGGGTGAACAAATGTATTTCCCCTATTCATAAGCAGGGTCCACAGTTCCTTGAAAGGACGTTTGGGTAAAATAAAGTGATGTTAAGAAGGAGAAAACTAAAAAGTCATCTTGTGCTTCCAGAATACTAAAGATAGCATTCTGGGTCTTGCATTTGTCTCTGATTTCTTTCTTTGCGGCTCAGTGGTTAAAGACACTGAGCTTGCCAAGTGGAAAACTGACAGTCTGGGTTTGAGACCCAAGCACCATGCAATGGGGTGAGCTCCTATTCCTTGCCCCAGCTTCTGCCCACTTAGCAGTTTAAAAACATGCAAATGCAAGTAGATAAATAGTTACCCCTATGGTTGGAAGGTGTTCTGTCTGGGTGCCCCCAGACCTCAACACCAACTGGAAAAAACAGCCAGACACGCTGGTAAAAGCAAAAGTACTTTATAGCTTGAAAAATAAACACAGAGAAAAACCTGTTCTTCCCCACAGGCAGGTTATGAGACTTTACAGCAGAGTCCTGATGTCCAGACAATACAGCAGCCTTCTTGCTGGCACACCCACCAATGTAGAGAATAAGACCCCCCACCTTTTCCCCCCAAGGTTTCAGTATTCAAAGTCACAAACCAGAATTCCAAGACGCCAAAGAGCACAGCCAGGTCCCAGGACTCCCAAAGATAATACTCCACAAGCCAGGAAGGGTGGGTCTGCCTTTTAGCCTTTCCAGAGAGCACCACACCCAAACCCAGCTGTTGCCTCTTTAGTGCTGAAAGTACCTAGCTAATTGGTCCCTTCTTTGTGTTGCTCTTCTCTGTCACAGATTGATTATTGCTTGTGCATTTTCCTCTAAGGAATCCAGGCTGCTTGCTGGGGAGAGCTCCCTCTCGGGGGCCTCTGGCTGTTCCCCCTCTTCCTCAGCCTGAGATTCCTCCTCCTCGTCTGCCTGCACCTCCTGTTCCTCATCCTCCCCCTCTGAGCAGGAAACCGACAGAAGATCAGCCGTTCCCTGAGGGGCCTCGGACGGAATCACAACAGAAGGTAACAGACATTTTGTGCTTCTTTTGCATAGAGTCAATGGAAATTGTCTTTAGATAACACTGATCAAATTACAGAGATGTAAAAAAAAAACTTTTTTTACTTCTTTCATTGCACTAAGTGTCTTAATGTTCCAAAACAAAGTTCCAGAGGTTGAGAGAAATGGTTCTCTCTTTTGGTATTGATGCTCTAGTCCTCTTTAGGGCTTCCTGGTATATTGTCCTCTAATAACTGCATCTTTGAAAAGAGAACATAGCTTATGTTTCTCTATGGGTTTTATTTGCCAGCTCATAGTTCTGTAAACCCAAACACCACATTGTAAATATGCTAGTGGTACCCACTTGTTTGTGCAGGTTTCCATTACAGAAGCTCAATTTGTCCTTGAAACAAGTTCCATTAGAAAAGATGCAGTTATGACTGCTTCATGAGAAAGGCCACCTTGTTCCCATTATTAGTTGGAATTTAGCGATATTCCCCTAAAGCTATGCCAATCTTCCTCAGCCTATTTGGAATACTATGTAGGGCAGTTTTCAGAACCAATTTGAAAGTAAAGAAATCTATTCACTGCATGTTTCTTTCACCCATATCACCAAGATCTGCAAAGATTGGGAGGAAAAAACCCTGTAAAATAAACTTTCTGGAGCTGCAATTTAATTACTGGACCTATGAAAAGCAGTGAAGCTTTGCCTCAATGAGGCACTTTGAAGCAGAGGTAATATGTGGTGAACTGTTGGGCAAAGGGTTCAAAGCAAGGTAAATCTCTTGTTTGCTGTTCTTTTCAGTTGTTCTCTTTCCTACTCTTTGCTCTCACTTTAATTTCAGCCCTCAGAATCGAAGGACACTTTTTTATGCCCACATACCCTTACCTGAATGTTGCGAAGCTTCTACTTTCTCTTCAGACCACATAAATATTTTAGCTTTTTTACTAGAGAAATTTCTTTCAGATGCTTGTCTACCCTTTTTTTCTCTTGAGATGGCAGATGTGGTGATATGCCATTTTGGACCATGCTCACCTGATTAACTGTTTGAATGGTAAAGAATGTAAATCAGCCTCCATCCAGTCTATTTTCAGGTCAGGTGTACATAGACTCTAAATTTGTGTTTATTTTGGCATGCAACACTTTCTCTCCCTCCCTCCCTCCCTCTCCCTCTCCTTCTCAGTTTTATCTCACTGTTGTGTGCTACCCAGGGTCGCCTTTGGTGAACAATTCTCATCAGTGAGTGAGTTTAGAAGTTGCATTTTGCCTGGAAGAAGTTTTGTGCAGAGCATCCTGTTGAACTGTTAATTCCTCCTCCAATAAAGTGACAAAGTAGCTAAGAAATGGAATAAAAGATTAATTAACATATGAAATTAAGAAAAAAAAGATTGAAAAGTATTAGAATTTTTCAGAAAGGAAACCAGAGAAATATTGAAGGCTGGGGTAATTCCAGTATAAGTAGAAGCCAAATTTAAAAAAGAATGATGCTGAAGGTCCAGTTCCACACTTTGCTACAGACTGATTTTTATAATAATAATTGCATTAAAAATACAATTATCATTATAACATAAAAATTTATATAAACTAAAAAAAATAGAAAATAGAGAAAATAGGGAAAAATAGAACAGAAAGAAAAAAATAAGCATAAAGAAATGATGGTACTCCTCCTCAAAAGTATAAACATTGTTAATCATGTATCACTTTTTCTTAAAGTACAACAAATGATCGCTTCTTCCTATATTACAACTCTTTAAACCTAATTAATATGAATGTATGTCTGTTAAGAGTTGTGAGAGACAACAATGTATTGATTTTTACCTTAATCAAAAAAATCAACTTTATATTCCTTCTTTTTAGATTTAACTATTTTGATCTGTGGTTACCTCAAATAATATCTTAGAATTTGATTTCTTTTCTTTTTCTTTGACTTCTTTCACAAAAATGTAGACAAATTATTTAGGTCACTCTTTTAGTTTGTTTTTTGTATATTTCTTGTAATTATTATCAACCAGTTTCATTTGTATGTACAGTATAGCATTTTTCTCATATCATTCTTGTATCTTTTTATCTTAAAATCAATTTTCAAATCAATCTCATTCTGAAAGTTTCTAATGACTCCTTTGCTATGTATTCCAAAAGACTTTTTTTTAATCCTTAAATGTAAAACAGCTCTTACTAAGGATTGAGAAAAACTCACTTGATGCTGAGCAATCTTCAATTCTTCAACTACTTTCCCAATGGCTAAAAAGCAGTTAACAAGCAATTTGCAAAACTGATTAGAGAAGTATGTGAAACCAGTGTCCTTTTCAAGGACCTGTCCATAGTTTGAACAAAATGATCATTATTCCCTCATCTCCCATAGCTCTAAACCTACTGGAGATTGTTTCCTTCTTGTGAGAGGAAACCTTATTGAGGATTTGTGGACAAAGTTCTCTCTTTCTCCCTTTAGCAGAGTCATCTTCAATATGCCATTTCTTCACCAGAAGTCCAATACCACTAGATTTCTCACATATTTTTATGAATGAGAGCACAAGTAAGCTTAATTTTGGTATTCTACCCATATCAAACCCAAAATGCCCATGACAGTTCAAATATAAGAAAGCCTTAAAGATTCTAGTCACTCACAACTGTACGGCATGCCATCCATTTGTTCTTTTCTGTTGTGTTTTATTTGCTCATTCAGTCCTGTTCTATCCCATTTCTGGACCAATCTGTGTTTTCAAAGCATCCTGAATTAATTTTGTTTCCCACAAATACTCAGTTTTTGCTTATTTTCTTAAACTTTTAAATAAAAATGCAGAGATGTGCAATGGCAAATATCTGTTTCAAACTGTGTATTAGTGTGGGAAATGCAAATCAGCTTGATTCACTTAACAATACACATTGCACAAAATCCTTGAGTATCCATATCCATGTTCAGGAAGTTGATAATTGATATGAGGCTCTCTGCTTCATATCATGACTTCTTTTTTTTTTCCTTTTGCCACTGCACTTTAGTGCTATAGGGCTACAGTAAAAGCCTTCCTGCCAAGGCATTTTTAAAAAATATGATTACTCTTCAGAAGTGAATTAAGCTCCTTAATATACTTTAATTATGTCCTGAAGGAAGACCAGCAAGCGACAGAAGCTTACGGGAAACCCAGATACATTCTCCTAGCTACTTTGCCCAGCAACTGAGACTTGAAATAGCTTTTTCCTCATTGAGGACCATCACAATGTCTTCCAACACCATAATCTATAGTTAACTCTGTGCCAAGTGAGAAGTGTTTCCTTTTATTACTGTAAATCTGAATCTGATACTCAGACTCATTGTAGAATCCCAGAATCTAATTTTCTGAGAGAGAGAGAGAGAGAGAGAGAGAGAGAGAGAGAGAGAGAGAGAGAGAGAGAGAGAGAGAGAAAAGCAGGCTCCTTATCTTTTTTCTTCATGTCACGTTACCACAAAATAGAATTGTTTCAGGCCACTAGTCATCATAGTTCCTCTTTCCTGCATTTTTTCCAATTCTGCCTTTTCAAATATTTTGCCAATATTGTAGCCATTTCACAGGTGGCTCTGGTATGATTTTCTAGGAGCATTGGCAATTTTATTCTTTAAAATTTTCATCTCGAGGAGTCTAAAAAGAGTTTGGGACATTTGCAGCAACCTATCTACATACATATGCAATGGTCAAGTTAAAGAACCTTTCAATAATTTTGCTCCATGTTCTTGTTTATTAAGTCCATCTACATTCTGATTCTGATTTCAATGATAGAAAAAAACCTTTCAGCTTTCAAATCATAAAAACATACTTACCCCAAGCAAGAAACCTTATTACTGGCTCTGTGGGAGAACAATGGATAGCACTTTTTGAAGAGGAGAAAATACAATATATTAGCCACAAGGATTTCATTTTGGGGTAAATTTACTTAAACTAAGTTAACCTTAAGTTTGTTTTAACAGTCTTATTCACAAAAATGCATCAAATTGATCTTAAAATGGATTTGAGAAAGTATCCTTACCTTGTGTGCAAGGGTTAAGGCTTCCCTGGAAGTACACACCAGTTAATGTGTGCACATTTTTGACATATTATTACCAAATTAGACATTCTCAGTAGTATTTTTAATCTGATAATGGATAATGTATGCAGTGAATATGTAAATAAAAGATTTGAAGCCAGCCATTGAAACTCTCCAATACGGTACTACCCAATAAAATAACTGATTTCAGCTAACTTCAGATCGTGCAAAATGCAGCTGCAAGAGCAATCATGGGCTTCCCTAGGTATGCCCATGTTACACCAACACTCTGCATTCTTCATTGGTTGCCGATCAGTTTCCGGTCACAATTCAAAGTGTTAGTTATGACCTATAAAGCCCTTCATGGCACCGGACCAGAATATCTCCGGGACCGCCTTGTGCCGCACAAATCCCACCGACCAGTTAGGTCCCACAGATTTGGCCTTCTCCAGGTCCCATCGACTAAACAATGTCATCTGGTGGGACCCAGGGGAAGAGCCTTCTCTGTGGCGGCCCCGACCCTCTGGAACCAGCTCCCCCGGAGATTAGGATTGCCCCTACCCTCCTTGCCTTTCGTAAACTTCTTTAAACCCACCTCTGCCATCAGGCATGGGGGAATTGAGTCATCTCCCCCAGGCCTATATAGTTTATGCATGGTATGTTTGTGTGTATGTTCTGCTTTTTAAATAAGGGTTTTTTAGTTACTTTTAAATGTTAGATTTGTTGTACATTGTTTTTATTATTGCTGTGAGCCGCCCCGAATCTACGGAGAGGGGCGGCATACAAATCTAATAAATAATAATAAAAAATAATAATAACTCATTACCTTTGTGGGAAGTGACCGAAATCCACCATATTTGTAAACCTCTAGTTATCTACAAAAAGACATATGTAGGACCCTCTTAGAATATAACATGAGAACCAGGAAATTATAAATGTTAAACAGGGATAAAGGAAGGAAGGGAGGGAGGGAGGGAGGGAAGGAAGGAAGGCAAGGAGGAGGAGGAGGGGAGGGGGTGGATGGAGGGCTGGAAGAAAGAAGTAAGTCTATAAATGCTTTAAAGAAATAAGACTATTCCTGCATTCCATTTTTTGTTTGTTTAATTACATTCCACTTCCAGTCTGGTTGGTGTTTTGAACTGTGGCTTAAAAGACTGGTCTCCCAGGAAACCATGCCCACGTGTGACTGAAAGTCTAACAAATTAAAGCGCAGTTGGAAAAGGAAACATGACTAAAAATGCCATAGTGGGGTTCCATATATAATATCTATTTTTCTTTCACTAGCTTCAGATCAAATTGGCTCTGTTGACAAGTCAATAGATGATTTTTCAAGCTGCTGGAATTGCAAACTCGACATGGGAGTTGAAAGTCAAGCTGTGTTTCTTTTTTCTTCTCTCTTACTTCATTTTTGAATGCTGCTATGAAAACTATTAAAATGAATAATCTATGAAACTCTAGATGATGTTGCCTGTCAGAAGTAAGCCTAGGGCCATGAAAGTCTGGAATTCCAGGCCTTAAAGCAATCTTTAAGACAGGAGCTTGGAACTTAACTTAATCAAGCCAATAGTAGCTGAAATGCTATTTCGCCAAAGAAATATATTGCAATGTATCATAGCGGAATCTGCATCTATACTTGAAATCATTAGGCATCTAAAAATTATAGGTGAGTGAGTCAATGAATGAATGAATGAATCAATCAATCAATCAATCAATCAATCAATCAATGCTTGCATGGATACAAGATGCCTTGCTTCTCACATAAGCCATTTGTTTGCTTGTTTTTATTTTGTTGTCTATCCTTGTCTGTAACATAGAAACATAGAAGATTGATGGCAGAAAAGGACCTCATGGTCCATCTAGTCTGCCCTTATACTATTTCCTGTATTTTATCTTAGGATGCAGGGCCACCATCAGGAATTTTGGGGCCCCATACAGCCTAAGTGTCTGCCCCCCCCCCCCGCCATTTTAAAACTATTTTAAGTCGCCAAGCCACTCCATCCCCCGGGGATCATTTCCCACTTCACGCCAAGCGAGGCGGTCCCATAGGCCAGTGTTTCCCAACCTTGGCAACTTGAAGATATCTGGACTTTAACTCCCAGAATTCCCCAGCCAGCAAATGCTGGCTGGGGAATTCTGGGAGTTGAAGTCCAGATATCTTCAAGTTGTCAAGGTTGGGAAGCACTGCCATAGGCTATTTCAGGAACTGGGTTAAGCCGATTGTGTGGACTCATCCAGGAGAAAGAAAGAAGCGGGAGTGACAAGGGAAAGAAAGATCCTCCTGGCATCGGTCAGGTGGAGCGAGGCTTATTTACGGCTCCTTGGCACTTCTCCCTTCTTGTTGACAAAAAACCATGTGCTTTCTAGTGAGGGGAGAGGGGAGGGGGATCCCACACCCGGCAGCCACCGGCAAGGAGCTGGAAAGGATGAGAGGAGAGAAAAAGCAGGGTACCAGCAGTCAGGCGGGTGTCTTGAGGGGGCACTCCCATCTGGAAGGAAGGGAAGAAAGGCGAGGGCGAGCTAGGAAGGAAGGAAGGAAGGAAGGAAGGAAGGAAGGAAGGAAGGGGCGAGCAAGAGAGGAATGGGTGAATGAATGGACGAAGGGTGGGAAGGAAGGAAGGAAAGAGGGAAGGGACAGGAACAGAGGAAGGGTGCAAAGGAAGCAAGGAAAGGTGAAAGGGGAGAGTAAGAGAGGAAGGAGTGAAAGAAGGGAGTGAGGGAGGAAAGAAGGGAGGAAGGAGAAGGAAAGCAAGAAATGGAGGGAGGGAAGGAAGGAAGGAAAGAAAGGTGGAAGGGACAGGAACAGAGGAAGGCAGCAAGGAAACTTATGAAAGGGGAGAGTAAGAGAGGAAGGACTGAAGGGAGGGAGGGAGGGAAGAAGGTAGGAAGGAGAAAGAAAAGAAGAAATAGAGGAAGGGAAGGTAAAAGAGAGAAAGAAAAGGAGCAAGAAAGAAAGCAAGAAAGAGAATGAAAGAGAAATAAAAAGAGAGAGGGGGAATGAAAGAAATGGAAGGAGGGAAGGAAGGAGAGAAAGCAAGAGAAAGAAAGAAAGAAAGAAAGAGAAAGAAAAAAAGAATGAAAGAGCAAGAGAGAAAGAGAGAAAGAAAGAAAAAGAAAGAAAAGAAAGAAAGAAAGAAGGAAAGAAAGAAAGAAGGAAAGAAAGAAAGAGAAAAGAAAGAAAGAGAATGAATGAGAAATAAAAATAGAGAGGGGGAATGAAAGAAATGGAAGGAGGGAAGGAAGGAGAGAAAGCAAGAGAAAGAAAGAAAGAAAGCAAGAGAAAGAAAAAAAGAATGAAACAGCAAGAGAGAAAGAGAGAAAGAAAGAAAAAGAAACAAAAGAAAGAAAGAAAGAAGGAAAGAAAGAAGGAAGGAAGGAAAGAAAGAAAGAAAGAGAATGAATGAGAAATATAAATAGAGAGGGGGAATGAAAGAAATGGAAGGAGGGAAGGAAGGAGAGGCTCACTGAGGGGATGCATGAAAAGAGGGACCTTGCCTCCCCCTCGCGCCTTGCCCTTCCCACCCGGCCGGCCGCGCGCACTTACCTGCTCCCAGCGCCAGCAGCAGGAAGGTGATTGGCTCCAGGCGGCAGGCGGTGTTCACGCCCCCCCCCGAATCCTCGGCCCAGCACCTCCGGAGGCCGAAAGGCGCTGCTCTCTTGCCCTCGCAATCCTTGGGGGACACACAAGGCTGGCGGAGAAGCTGGCCAGGCTCAATCCTCTCCCGGCTTCCCCAGCAGGGCGGCTTGGCTTAAGGAGGGCCAAGTCACCCCCGCGCTTTCTTCCGCGGCTGCGATCGGGGCTCCCTGCCTGTCTGCCGGCCTCCCTGTCTTCTTTCCTCACGGGGGTGGGAAGAAGGTGCGGGCCGCAGTCAGAGAAGCTCCGCAGAGGCGAAGTTTGGTGAGGTGTCTCTGGTCCTTTTGCTTTCCTTGGCACGCTTTTCCCCATCGCAATCTGGGTTGGGGAGTTTTTGGCGGGCGCCACCCCCCCATTTTCCAATTTGCCCGGGCCCATGACGCCACTCCCAGTAGTACCGCCCTATTGGCGGCCCTGTTAGGATGGATATATGTTTATCCAAGTAAGGTTTGGTTTTAGTAACTTTTTAATCTGTCCTTTCCATTATAAGGAGTAGAGCCCAGTTTGTAAAAGCAAAGCGATCTAATCTGATGGAGCATTGGTGGAGTCCATTGGACCAAAGGAAAGCCAGAGTGGAATCTGGCATGCTTCTATCCAGGCCTGCTAGACAGGATTTCTGATGGAAGTCTGAAATAGGGCAGGGTCCAATCAAAACACATGTTAATTTAATTTAATTTAGAATTAATTTAATTTGAGCTGCTTCAAGTCTCAAACTGACAAAAGGAAGTTTACCTGCAGATAAAGCTTTTGTCATTGGTTTCAGTAATAAACGAGGGAAGGAAACTCTCATCCAGGTGTGGGTTCCTAATGGTGCGGTGTGGTGCGAGTGTTCTGGTACCAGCCCATTGATGACACAATTTAGGCATGACAGCTCTGGTGCCGCCTTTCCCAGTCCATGCAGTCTTTTTTTTTTTTTGTAAATTTGTGCTTGAAATGTCTTTCTGCGCATGCCCAGAAGTAGAATCAGTGCTTTCTTTCTTCCTGGTTTGGATGGCTTCTCAGCTGTGTTTCATCTTGAAATTTCCTTCTGCACATGCAAGGAAATAAATTGTGTATTGGGATGCAACACGTAAGTGGAAACCCCACCCTCACCCTCATCCCTAGCAAATGTACAGAGATACAGAGTGTCAGGTGTGCTTCCATTCAAAGTCTAGGGGGAAAAAACCCAACTCCATTTGTTTGAGATGAGTACTTTTACTAGACAATAAGTGATGACAACAAAAGAAAAGCAAGTTCTGAGGCATCCATCCAATCCCCATGTCCCAAGATGTCAGATGGCTGCACATGTTTATTTTTATGTGAAAGAACTGCCCTTTGCTTGCAGTGCCGCTGCGGCATCCTTTTTCATAAAAATAACAATGTTTATTTTTACGTGAAGACCTCCCTTTGAAGGAGCTGGGGAATCCCTCTCACAAAGAGATTCCGGGGGCAGAACCTTGACATCACCGGCAGGTTGCTAAGGACGCCAAGGTGATCACTTCCTGGATTCCATGGAATCCAGGAAGTGATCACCTTGGCATCCTTAGCAACCTGCCGGTGACATCAAAGCTCCGAACGCCGAACGCAACCCCGAACTTTCCCCGAAGTTTCAAAAATTTCGGGTTCATGTTCGGCATACCAAACACCGCAAAATTCGGTACGGACCTGAATTGTGCGGGTTCGGTTCGCCCATCCCTAATCCTGATTAGAATACGTAGTTCACCAAAGGTGACCCTGGGTGGCACACAACCAGGAGATAAAACTATATAAAAACTATTGATGTAAAACATAAGAATCCATATCAAAAAATACATTGCCCACACCCACCCAGTCATATGATCACCTAGCGATGCCCACCCAGCTGTTCAGCCTCCCAACAGCCTGTGGGACTATGAATTGAACCTCTGTTTAAAAAGTTTGAGGACTCCTATGTATTTTTTGAATGTGATTTCATTGAAGTTTCCTCAAATATTTCTAAGCCTGACTGTTTTACTGATTTTGTTAGAGTATGGCGTCCCTCCCCCTCAAATGAAATTATGGAAAATATAAAATGACAAGAACTGTGATATTTCCATAGTTGCATTTATTAGAAAGAGCTGGAGAAGTATTATTCTCTCTAGTTCATTTAAATTTTTCTGCAGCATTACTCCGGCAATAAACAGCTTGTTTGTAGCATTTACATAAAATAAGTAGGAGTTTAATGGTTCCCACAGTTTGAAGAATTACACATAAACTTTAGAAAGAAAGAAAAATCCTAAAACTGTATCCCCCTTTCTGCAGCAGCTCAATGAGGACTAAACATGTTCAATGACTTCAGGGTACTGGGATTAGAATCCAGGTAGAAGTATGAATAGAATTAAGAATTCTGGGATAGAAAAAGGCTCACTGAATGGGACATTGAACAGTGATATTTTGCTGCAGATCCCATCTGTTGAAGTATAAAAGGGTTTTCTATACATACATATGCTAGAATTGAATGTTATCAGCATATTTATAATACCTGACTCCAAAGGATTGCAAATTTACTTTAATTTCTAATTTATGACTGAAATACGATTTGCAACTGAAAAGTGCTTTTCTTCAAGTAATCACAGGGTTCTAATAATTGAGTTGGAGAGGACAGAAAGAGACTGGGAGGTAAGCTGCTTACCTATTTACGCTCGGCTTTGTTTTCCTGCGTGACATTTAAATGTGTTCAACGTAGCCAAATGCTACAGATACGTTTACTGAAATTTGGAAGTATACTTCACCCTTCAAAGAGACTGCCCAGTGCTTGGGATTTAAAGGCATAATGTGCATAGGTGTATCTAGACATTCACAAGAGCATCTCTTTGCAACTCTGGGTCTTTTCTAGAATAGATGTTGGAAAAGGGGATCTAGGTATTTTAACAAGACATAGAAAAGGTGCTAGAGGATCCCCTCTATGTGGTCAAAAACATCCTTTTGCTTTTAAATCTGAAGGGCTGCACAGCAATATGTCCAGCCAACGAAGCAGTGGAAGTGATGGGCCGGTGCCTGGAGGATGTTAGGGCCTGGATGAGTGTCAACAAGCTCAAACTCAACCCAGACAAGACGGAGTGGCTGTGGATCTTACCTCCCAAGGACAACTCCATCTGTCCGTCCATTACCCTGGGGGGAGAATCACTGGCCCCCTCAGAGAAGGTTCGCAACTTGGGCGTCCTCCTCGATCCACAGCTCACATTAGAGAAACATCTTTCAGCTGTGGCGAGGGGGACGTTTGCCCAGGTTCGCCTGGTGCACCAGTTGCGACCCTACTTGGACCGGGAGTCACTGCTCATGGTCACTCATGCCCTCATCACCTCGAGGCTTGACTACTGTAATGCTCTCTACATGGGGCTACCTTTGAAAAATGTTCGGAAACTTCAGATCGTGCAGAATGCAGCTGCGAGAGCAATCATGGGCTTTCCCAAATATGCCCATGTTACACCAACACTCCGCAATCTGCATTGGTTGCCGATCAGTTTCCGGTCACAATTCAAAGTGTTGGTTATGACCTATAAAGCCCTTCATGGCACCGGACCAGATTACCTCAGGGACCGCCTTCTGCTGCACGAATCCCAGCGACCAGTTAGGTCCCACAGAGTGGATCTTCTCCGGGTCCCGTCAACTAAGAAATGTCGCCTGGTGGGACCCAGGGGAAGAGCCTTCTCTGTGGCGGCCCCGGCCCTCTGGAACCAACTCCCCCCAGAGATTAGAACTGCCCCCACCCTCCTTGCCTTTCATAAACAACTTAAAACCCACCTCTGCCGCCAGGCATGGGGGAATTGAGATCCTCTTTCCCCCTAGGCCTTTACAATTCTATGCATGGTATGTATGTATGTATGTTTGGTTTTTATATTAATTGATTTTTAATCATCAATACCAAATTACTATTGTACACTGTTTTATTGTCGCTGTTAGCCGCCCCGAGTCTCTGGAGAGGGGCGGCATACAAATCCAATAAATAAATAAATAAATAAATATAAAAGCTATGTTAATTACCGATCTCAGCATTCCTCAGCATTAAGCATGCTAGATATGATATATGTTAATAGTTCAGAATTGTAGTTCAGTTTCTGGTGTATTTCAGGAGTGTGATTCAAGTTCCCCAAACCTTGTATAGTTCAATTGTTGGACGAGATGGATAATTAAGTATTATCTGCCTCAGATGCCTATCTTTCTGCCTGATGTACTAATTTATTCTGACTCCTGCTTAGAACACAGCCAGAATAAAGCAACCCTAAATACTACCAGAGTACTGCCTGTAACATCAGGGATTATTTAATGACCTAAATCTGAACCTCCTTTGCCAGAATAGGAAAGAGTGTCTCCCAAATGCAGGGGGACTGCCTTATTATATTTTGCAGCAAGTGAAGCAGAATTTCACCATATGTCTAAAAGTTAATCTGGAATTTGAAATTACCTAATTGCATTGCTATTTGATGGTTGGATCACCAGAGATTGAATTATTTAACTCACTGAGTTGTTTAATCATATCTCATGGTAGATGAGCAATTCTTTCATGGCAAACTAGTGCACTCAACCTGAAGTTGGGAGACAACAGTTACAGCCACAAAACAGCAGGTAGCATCTAAAGGGTAAACACAAAGACGGTTGAGGAGTATTTTATCTCATTTCCTACATTCTTTCTTTTCTTTCTTTGTTTATTCCCTCTAATGAGGAACTATCAAATTTTGGACTTGAAGGCTGCAGAGTTTAGAACAGCATAGTATTTTGAAACGATTGTATCAGCGCAAAAGAGAATTGATTTGTGAAAGGTAGTTTATGAAATATCTAAATGTCCTTGAACAAAGAAGTAGAGAAACTGAAATAAAAGGCTATTATTTTCAGAGGGGTTAAGAATGAATTTTCCTAGCATTATTAATGGATACGTAATCTGCATTTGTTCCATCTTCCATCTGTGGTGGAAAGATACCATAGTGGGAGAATGATGGTGGACTACAAACCCTTGATGTTGCACCGTAAACATGTCTTGTGGAACCTCTTTGAAAAAGACCACGAATGACACATGCTCGAAAGATTGGGCTGAGATATGTGTTAGTGAGAGATTGGGATTCATCGTGGTCATATCTGAAGAAATATTTTTAGCCACAACACTTAGTTGGCTTAGGTCCAGCAGGCAACAATAGGCTGAAGAAAATACTGTGTTTCTAGAAGCTGGAGATGAGCTATAAAGAACTTGCCAGATAAATCAGATGAATATCCTGTCCTATCAATCATGATTTTAAGGACACGGTGATTATTACCTACACTGTGGTATTGTTTGTGCTTGAAAAGCTTGCACTATTATATAGTAGGTTATAATACACTATAAGTGCACCGGTTTTGCTCAACGCATTAAGAATGGTCAACTACCTAGAAATTAATAGCATTTCTTATTATTTTAATTAGAAAATATATATATATATACTGTATACACAGTCACATATGTGATTTATATGTAGTAACAAAAACATTTTCACTAAGAGACCAGCGAAGAATTTCATTTGGGTATTTCATATTTGACATCAATATTTTGCTGAATTAAAACTGGCTATGATTTCATGACATTTCTCTCATTGTTAAGTTGACATTTCAATATAAAAAAAGCTGCTGGCATAGAATTGTTGATTTGCTGAAATAATGTTCAGTTTAATCATTTTTGTTTAAACAATCTTTCTTCCTCTCAATGAATTGAGAAAACTGGATTGACTGTAGGTTATTCAGAAATAAACTTGTTATTATTGACAAAAATGAATTTAATTCCTTTTTACTGAATGCTAAAGCAATAAATGTGCACAATGGCAACAAATCTGAATGTAAATTACTAAGGGGACAGTGAAACTTACTTAGAAGTAAACATTGAATTGCAAATTATTTTTATCGAAGGAATTACTAAGGGTATGTAAAAAGAGTTTGAGACATAAATTTCCATGTCATCAATCAGGCCAATTATTTCAGGCCTCATTTCTTAAATTAACCTAATCCACAACAGTGTTATGATATTACAATTAACTAAAAATATTCTGATTTCTTTGGAGGAAGATGAGATGCAAAACAGATTTTAACCTTTAGATTTATTTATTACATTAAATATTTTGCATGATTTATATCTCACCTTTCTGTTCAGGGAAGTCAACAAATACATATTGAAAAGTTAAAACACTTAATCTCATGAGAAACAATTTAAAGCACCATTCAAACTATGCGGAGAAAAAGTATGGACAAAGAGAAAAGTATTTTTTAAAAGGAGGAATGATGCAGGCAATTTACCATTGTCAAAGAGATACCTTGCCTGATTTGACATCAATGTAGGAAAACGCTCAATAAATGGGTTTCAGAAAATGAGACAATCCTTTAAAGTTTTTGTCATTGAACTTTATGTCTCAGGTAGTTCATACATAGTGAAAATGTTTGTTTGGATGGCTGAAGTTACTTGAAAAAAATTGAAAAATTTAAATCAACATTTTCACTTGTGCTAAGAAAACAATACGATCAGTTGTCATCTTAGACACAGTCCTAAAATACTCCTAATATCATATTCTAATTAGTAACCTAACTGCCACATTTTGTACCAGTTAAAACTAAAACAATTTTATGGACAGACCCACATAATCAAGTCAAGAAATAAACAGGGACTTCTGGATTTCAGACGGGGTGGGCTGCTGCCCGGACAGGGGCAACACAATAGGGTAGCGAAAATTTGTATTTGTATTTATTAGATTTGTATGCCGCCCCTCTCCGAAGACTCGGGGCGGCTAACAACAATATAAAAAGACAATGTAAACAAATCTAATATTAAAAACAATCTAAAAAACCCCAATTTAAAGAACCACTCATACATACAAGCATACTATGTATAAATTCTATAAGCCTAGGGGGAAGGGAAATTTCAATTCCCCCATGCCTGATGACAGAGGTGAGTTTTAAGGAGCTTGAGAAAGGCAAGGAGGGTGGCGGCAACTCTGATATCTGGGGGAGCTGGTTCCAGAGGGTCGGGGCCATCACAGAGAAGGCTCTTCTCCTGGGTCCCGCCAAACAACATTGCTCAGTCGACGGGACCCAGAGAAGGCCAACTCTCCACCCCAGAGCACGCAATGTGCACTGAAATATTTTTTTAAATGTAGGGCGTCCTGCATAAGCCACGCCCACAGTGTGGTAGTAAAAATGTTGGTAGCGCTTCACTGATTTCAGATCAGCTAAACTTCAGTAGAAATAACAGATTTCTGAATTCCATTGGTTTATTTTAATTAATTAATTAATTTTATTTATTCAATTTTTATGCTGCCCTTCTCCATAGACTCAGGGCGGCTTACAATATCCTAGCAATAGCACTTTTTAACAGAGCCAGCCTATTGCCCCCACAATCCAGTTCCTCATTTTATCCACCTTGGAAGGATGGAAGTCTGAGTCAACCTTGAGCCGATGATGAGATTTGAACCGCTAACCTACAGATCTACAGTCAGCTTCAGTGGCATGAAGTGCCTCTACCTGCTGTGCCACCCCGGCTCTTCACCCACTCTATCATTTTTTTGCATCTGCAAAAGATTGCTTCAGTTTTCTTAACCCTGCTGTTCTGTTCGAAAAAACTCCCTAATCTTATGTTCCCGGGTCTATTTGACCCGGACTGCAAATTGATCATTTTAGGTACCGTATTTTTCGCTCTATAAGACACACCTGCTGATAAGACGCACCTAGATTTTAGAGGAGGAAAATAGAAAAAAAATATTTTGAGCCAAAAAGTGGGCTAAAATATTTATTACAATAACAGCGCATTTGAAAAACGCTTTCCCAGGCAGCCGGCTTGCTGGCCGGGGAAGCAAGCAATCCGGGACTGTGTGGCTTTGCGCCGTGAGGACAACAACGGCGCCCCACCACCCGTTCCTGCAGACGCGCTGCCTTGTGCCTCGTTTCCTCTTCCCGCTGCCGCATTCGGAGCCCGAGAGGGGGAAAGAGAAGAATGGTGAGAGAGCCGCGCGCCAGAGGCGGACGCCGCTGCCGCCTCAACAGCAGCCACGGGAGGGGAGTTGCTGGAGCTGCCCCCGGACTTTCCACAAGCCCAATGCCGCCAGCCCACATGCCCGCCGCTCCCCGCGGCGGCGGCGGCAGCGGTAGTGCTGCCCAGTGCTCCGGCGTTGTCTGGGCTTCTCACTGCCGCCTCAACAGCAGCCACGGGAGGGGAGTTGCTGGAGCTGCCCCCGGACTTTCCACCAAGCCCAATGCCGCCAGCTCACATGCCTGCCTCTCCCCGCGGCGGCGGCGGTAGTGCTGCCCAGCGCTCCGGCGTTGTCCGGGCTTCTCCCGCCACGCGTAGCCCAGCAGCTCGCTCCGGCTGGCGGCGGCAGAGGAAGGCGAATGCGGCTTGGAAGCTGGCTGCTGGGATATCGCCGCCCCCCTCTGCTCCAGCGCCTCCCCCCCCTCTCTGCCTGCATCTTCGCTCCATAAGACGGGGCTGATTTTTCATCCTACTTTGGGAGGGAAAAAACTGCGTCTTATGGAGTGAAAAATACGGTACTTATATTTGGTCTTCTTGAAAGCTTTTTTCACCTGGAAACAAGTTTGAACATTTCTGCACACAATGGAATGAAAATTGAACTGAAAAAATTAATACTTATTGGTTTATTTTGCACATAAATGTGCCTACCCCCCCCCGTTTTTGTGAATTTTTTTTAGGTTTATTGATAATTTTGCCTGCAAAATGCATTCTATTTTACTAAAGATGGTGTGGGATTGGTAGCTTGAACCTTTCTGAACATAATGATATGAAAATTGAACTGAAAAAAAATGATCCTTATTGGTTTATTTTGCTCATAAATGGGCCCCCGTGCTTATAGTCAAATAGGCTTATACTCGAGTAGGCTTATACTCGAGTATAAAACGATATGGTCTTATATTCAAAAATAAATCAATAAGAATCATTTTTTTCAGTTCATTTCTATTTTTCTTATGTTTAGGATTGTTCAATTTAGTATATCAAAACTTTTGGGTTTATTGATAATTTTGCCTGCAAAATGCATTCTATTTTACTAAAGTTGGTGTGGGATTGGTAGCTTGAACCTTTCTGAACATAATGATATGAAAATTGAAATGAAAAAAAATGATCCTTATTGGTTTATTTTGCTCATAAATGGGCCCCCATGCTTATACGGCTTATACTCGAGTAGGCTTATAAAACAATATGGTCTTATATTCAAAAATAAACCAATAAGAATCATTTTTTTCAGTTCATTTCTATTTTTCTTATGTTTAGGATTGTTCAATTTAGTATATCAAAACCTTTGGGGGAATATTCCTTAGAGATTTGTAGCCTAAAAAAATATAAATTGACAAAAAATTCAGAAAGCATGGGGGGAGGGGCTTTTTGATCAAAATAAAAATATAAGCCTCAATTTTTTCAGTTCAATTTTCATATCATTATGTTCATAAGTGTTCAAACTAGTTTTCCAGTGGAAAAAGTTTTTAAAAAGACCAAATTCAAGTACCTAAAAAAATCATTTTGGTCCGGGTCTATATGACCCGAAAAAGTCAACGTGATTTTTTTTTTTTGCCCAGAAAAATTTTTTTCCCCACCCCCACAAATATTTTTATGATGATCAGCCATGTTAAAATGAGTAAATGAATGCATAAGATATTAAAAATATTTTGGATTTGAAGCCTGCGTAAATATAAAGTGAAAATGGTTGCAAGCAACCGAGGAAAGGGGAGGAGGCCTTATTTCTGATGTTAAAAAACCAGTAAGAATCATTTTTTTCAGTTCCTTTATATTTTTCTTATATTCAGAAATGTTCAAGCTACCAATCCCACACCAACTTCAGTAAAATAGAATGCAGTTTGCAAGCAAAACTATCCATAAATTGAAAAAGAATTCACAAAAACGGGGGGCATGCATTATATCAGCAAAATAAACCAATAAGATTTACTTTTTTCATTTCAATTTTCATATCATTGTGTGCAGAAATGTTCAGACTACTTTTTATGTGAAAGAACTGCCCTTTGCTTGCAGTTCAGCTGCGGCATCCTTTTTCATAAAAATAACAATGTTTATTTTTACGTGAAGACCTCCCTTTGAAGGAGCTGGGGAATCCCTCTCACGAAGAGATTCCGGGGGCAGAACCTTGACATCACCGGCAGGTTGCTAAGGACGCCAAGGTGATCACTTCCTGGATTCCATGGAATCCAGGAAGTGATCACCTTGGCATCCTTAGCAACCTGCCGGTGACATCAAAGCTCCGAACGCCGAACGCAACCCCGAACTTTCCCCGAAGTTTCAAAAAAATTTCAAAAAGCTTTCAAAAAGACTAAACATAAGCACTGCAAATGAAGAGTTTTCGGTCCGGGTCAGGGTGACCCGGGAACAGAAGAAGTGTGACTTTTTTTGCCCAGCAAAAACTAAGCCCCCCACCCCCCAAAAAAAATTCTCATAGAGAGAACCCCTGAAATGATGAAAAGTCATGAAATTTCAAGTTTCAGATATGCAGGGAAATTTTTTTACAGGGACTCAAACATGGCTTTTGGGTCACATACGACCCGAACAGAACAGCAGGGTTAAAAGACATGTGCCATTAACATCCATGGCAATTCCGCACATGTACAGTAAAATGATGAAGGCACCAGCAAGCCATTTATTTATTTATTTATTTATTTATTTATTTGTTTGTTTGTTTGTTTGTTTATTTGTTATTTAGATTTGTATGCCGCCCCTCTCCGCAGACTCGGGGCGGCTCACAACAGAATACACAACAGTATGCCTTGCTGTGGACACCACACAACCAGTGTTCCCTCTAATTTTTTTGGGGGGTGGGCGGAAAAGTATAGTGTCTGAGCGGCAGTCCCTTTGGGACTGGGCGGCACAGAAATAATAAATAAATAAATAAATAAATAAATAAATAAATAAACAAACAAACAAACAAACAAACAAACAAACAAATTAAAAAACCACCCTGTTTTGCCTCAGAAAATTTCAAAATAAAATACTGTACTGTGTGTCTGTAACAGTGAGCTCATAATAGGGCAACTCTATCTATATCAAAATGCCACTTAAATAGTTGAGCTAGTTTCAAACTAGATTTTGATTTTCTTTCTCTCTTCCTTACTCCCATTCTTTTTCTTTTTCTTTTCCTTCCTCTCTTTTTTCTATCTGTTTCTCTCTCTTCCTCTCGCTCTCCTTCCCTCTCACTCTTTCCCTCTCGGCTTCTGGGCAGGTTTGGAAAACTCTGAGTTGATGATGATTTTTAAATGAGCGATTGCTCATTGCTCAGCTTAGAGGGAACTATGCACACAACCCAAAGGATTTTCTTTTGAGGGATATATTTTGTAGAAATGAAAGTGCAGATATATATCCCAGTAAAAATCTGCAATGATAGGCTTCTCCTTTGTATCTCCCTATGTCAGTGTTTTTCAACCAGGGTTCCATGGAACCCAAGGGTTCCGGAAGAGCCAGCCAGGGGTTCTGTGACTTAATAAGAAGGCAAGGCAAGTCCCCTCTTCAATCCCACCCGCTTCTGCAGCAGGGCAGCCTCTTCCTCCAACTCGTGTCCTGCAGATCAATCATGCTCAGCAGCAGCAGCTGCCAAGCAGGAGGAAGAGTGGCAGTGGCGGTGGCATTGGTGCCAAGAGCAGCAGCAGCACCAGCAGCACTCCACTAGCCACTTGCTACAGCAGCAGGGCCAAAGTGTAGGCTGCAGCGGTAGCAGGAGGGGGAGGAAGAGGAGGAAGCGGAAGCGGTTGTCTCTCCAGCACCTACAAGGCAGAGCTTTCTAGTCCAAGGCTCAGGAACGCCAGGCAGCTCTCCCACTCCTCCTCATGCCTTCTTCCCGCACCTGCGTACATGCCGCCGTGCTGGGCCAAGCGGCCAACTTGTCATCTCCCTTTTCCCTGTGCAGGGCACTGTAAGAGAGAGCACCTTATTATTCCCATCACACTCGGGGCCTGAGAGGGCAGGAGGAGCAGAAGGTGGAGTGGAAGATGTCCACTCCAGCTTTGCCTTCACTCTGACCCTCCCACTGGCCCCTGCAGCCACCAGAAAATGGGGAGGGAAAGTGGGCAGAATGGAGCGAACGGCCTCCACTTATTGCCCCCCTCAGACCCAGCACTCCCAGTGAGGGTAAGTGGTGTAGCCTCTCTCTCCTGCCCTCTCTCTGCTAGTCCACAGTCACAGACCCCCACGTGGTAAGGCTGCGTTACTGTTACTCTTCTCATCATTCCTATCACTGATCTCCCACTTGTGACTATGACTATAACTTGTTGCTTGTATCCTTATGATTTATATTGATTGTTTCTTGATTGCTTATTTGTACCCTATGATAATCATTAAGTGTTGTACCTCATGATTCTTGACAAATGTATCTTTTTTATGTACACTGAGAGCATATGCACCAAAGACAAATTCCTTGTGTGTTCAATCACACTTGACCAATAAAAGAATTCTATTTCAGCTTGAGAATGTACAGTTTAATGCAGTGTTTTTCAACCAGGGTTCCGCCAGAAATCTGACAACACCAAAGGGTTCCCCTGAAGAACAAAGGTTGAAAAACACTGCCCTACACATTCATTCAGAATTGGGGGATATCTTATTGTCTGTAGTATCATAAAATTGAATTATCTTGCGTACAATTTGATTTTATTATATATCCGTGACACAGAAGATTTTTGTTCACAAAACCAATCACAATTACATAGGTACCCAGTATTTCTTGAAGGTATTCAAAAGTTGTTAGCATTACCCCTGGTGACTATATGAAAAAATGCCTACCTATTGAGCTGTCTTTAGGGATAATTCATAGAGCTTTTCGGTGATCTCTTAAATCCTATTGTCTTTCTGTAAAAAAAAAAACTTTTCTCAATTCAAACATATTTTTCTTTCCTCTAGTCTATCATCAGTTCATCTTTTATGACGCAAATATGTTGTCTCTCTGCTTGGTAATCACTATCTTAAGGCAACAATTGTTTTGTCTTGTGCACGATGGATTGACTGGGTTCTTTTTATTGCAGTCCATGGAAGTCTAAGAAACTGTCTCCAGCAATTCATAATTTTAAGTTGTCAGTCTTCTTTTTCCACTTTTGCTCAACATTCCGCTATCACAACCATATATTATCACTTGAAGGGAAAAAAAACCCATTGCTTCAACTATTTTGATATTGGCTTGAAAAAAGAAGTTTTTCTCCTCCTGAACCTGTCGAAATTTATCATTTCCTCCCTCTTATTTATCTACTTTTTACTTCTCCAGCACAATGTCTATCTGTATTTATTCCTGAGCCTAAGAAAATAAAACTAGCTACAATTTTCACTTTGACATTAATCCAGATTTTTCATTTTTCATTTTTTACTTTCATGATAAGCTTTTCTAAATCTTTTTTAACTTGCTAAAAAGATGAGGGCATGTTCTAATCTCAGATTATTAATAGTTCATCTTCCAATTTTAATTCCAGTTGTCATCTCTTTCAATTCTGCAAATCCTATGCCAAACAGGGCCATATGGGATATATTTCTTTGTCTCGCACTCTTCACCAGTTGTTACAATACCTTCTTATTCATTCTAAAGATTCAGAAAAGAATAATCTCATGTTCTGGCATACTTCCATATATTATACATTATGGCATTATCTACGCAAATACCTTACCTTTGTAGATGAAATAAAGGTAAATGTCTTTCTTGTTCACTCTATTAAGTCTGAAGAGGACTTTTCATTTACTGCCAATCAGTTAAACAGATAAAAACAGACTCCCTGATAACTTCACTACACACTGTGTCTTCTGTTAACAAATCTTATACAAGTTGTAATTGGCCATGGTAAAGGCAAGTCTTAGATCTTCCACTTGTCATGGGGTCATCCATCAAGGGCTGGGGTAGGCATGCAGACAAGATTTCATAACCACTGAACTATATCTTTCAAAGATCATGGAGCACCATGGAACTGCCAGAGTACTGGAAAAGAAATGATGTAGTTCCCATCTTCAAAAAAGGGGAAAAAATGAAATAAAAGCCTGACCTCAATTCCAGTGAATCAAAAAACACCTGGAAGCAAACAAAATAATAATCAAAAGCCAACATGGGTTTGCCAAACTAATCTTATTGTATTTTTTGACAAAGTGAAAAAATTAATGGACTAGAGGAATGCTGTCAATATTATTTACTTGGACTTCAGTAAGGCATTTGATAAAGTAGACCATAATCTACTATTAGATAAGGTAGAAAAATGTGGATTAGACAGCAACACCATCAGATGGATTTGAAACTGGCTGACTAACCGGACACAACATGTAGTGCTCAATGGAACTGCATTTTCATGGAGGGAAGTATGCAGTGGAGCACCTCAAGGCTCTGTTTTATGCCAAGTACTCTTCAACATCTTCATCAATGACTTCGACAAGGGGATAGATGGGGAACTCATCAAATGTGCAGATGACACCAAGCTAGCAGGAATAGCCAATATTCCAGAATATATTTATTTTATTTATTTATTTTGTGCAATACACAATGAAGGTTATAGAGAGTATACTTGTAATAGAAAATATCACAGAAATAATATAAAAGAAGATATAAGAATAAAATATATCAATGAAGGATAGAGGAAAAGATACAGGAATGGAAGAAAAGATCTTGACAGACTTGAACATCTAACAAAATGAAATTCAATGGTGAAAAAGTAAGAAATTTAGGCACGAAAAACAAAATGCACAGTATATGTGGTACCTTGCTCAATAGTAGTAACTGTGAGAGTGATCTTGAAGTCCTAGTGGACAACTATTTGCAGCAGCTGCCAAAAAAGCCAAAACCATTCTAGGCTGCCTTAAAAGAAGGATAGAATGAAGATCATGTGAAGTGTTAATATCATTTTATAATGCCTTGGTAAGGCCACACTTGGAATACTACATTCAGTTTTGGTTGCCACAACGTAAAAAGAATGGTTAGACTCTAGAAAGAGTGCAGAGAAGAGCAACAAAGATGATTAGGGGACTGGAGGTTAAAACATGCAGAACGGTTGCAGGAACTAGGTATTTCTAGTTTATTTTATTTATTTATTTTACTTATTTATTTGTCAAGCATGTACAAGGTGGTAGGTATTGGTATAAACATAAACATTAGGAAAGTAGGTACAGGTAAATTAGGCAATTGGACATTGGGACAGGGACGGTAGGCACAGTGGTGTGCCTATACATGACCCTTACAGAATCTTAAGAATGGGGTCGATTGTAGATAGTCTATTGATAGTACTGTCTTATTTGTTTGCTTGCTTTTTATAAACCTTGCTGTAGGTTTAGATGGTGACAAAATTCTTAAGTTCTTTTTTTAATATTTACTCCCATGATTTTTTTTTCAAGATTACTCAAATAACATACAATTTACGAGAAACAGGGAAATAATGGAACAATTTACAAGTATAAAAATATACTTACTTGCAGATACAAGAGTCAGATGGCCAACACTTAAAATTCCAGTCTTGGCTGAAAAGATAGGAAAAAAAAAGGATAAATGTAAAATAAAAAGAAAATTTGGAGCTGCAGTCGAGAGGCCAGAGCACATTCAATGAAAAAGATGAAACACAAAGCACTCTTAAAACTCAGGATTTTTATTACCATCAAAACCCCTTGGTTAGGTTAGCTCTGGTCCATCCTTGTTTTCCCAATCCCATCCATCCTCTTTTTGTCATTGTTGTTGTTGCTGTACATCCTTTTGTTCCTCTCCTTTACTAAATCCTGCCTGTTAATCTAATATTTGATTATCTGTGGTTTCCTTGTTCTTTGCGGAAGCTTAAGCAAAATTTTTCTTCTGTGAAGAGTTGATACACTGGCTTCCTTCTTTTCTTCTTTGGCATGAACATATTTACCATTTTTTCGAACCTCTAGATCAGGGGTGTCAAACTGGTGGCCCACAGACTGGATGCGTCATGCATAGGCCATGCCCAGGTCCAAGAAGGGAAAAAAATGTTCTGAAACATCAAGTGATAGCAATATAACACAGTGAGTTTGACACCCGTGCTCTAGATCATCCATATTCTTGATCTATGTTTGTTGAAGAATGTAGACTTCCAGTGCTACTTGGACAGCTAGCTGATTCCTTGTTATTTCTTAATTTCTAGTACAGATAGTTACTTAATCTAATCTATAGCTACAAATGTTTCTGACATTGTAGAATCATATTTAACTAAAGGCTTCAAAATAGCCTTGGCATCTTTCTTTCACATTATATGCCTATTAAAATATATTTTCCATAATAGTCATATCTTATCTGTAAGCTCTCTTATAATCTTTTTGATCTCCTTAAAAGTATCTTATCTCTCATAAATCCCTTTCTAATATCAACATTCTTGGCTGAGATATTTTTCCTTGTCCTATCTTGCCTGATGGTAAAAGTGTACTCTCAATTCATGTACTGTACATTCATCCTATTGCCAAAGTTCTCCTTATTTGGTTATCAAAATAGTTTCTTCTGAAAGGGAAAAAAAATAGTTTCTTTTTTTTCTTTACATTTTGTGTGTGTGTGTGGGGGGGGGGTTTCTCTTTCCGTTTGTTTTTTCCAGTATCTTATGACTTTCTTTAGATTTTTCTCTTCTGCTTTGCAAAAGATAGGGATCCTGAATCTTGTATTGACCTCATATTTTGACCAGATTAAGTCTTGCTAGCACACATATTTTATTTAATGTTCTAAATTATGAAAGTGCATTTTCCAGGATTATAATAGTAGTGATAAAATAATAATAATAATAATAATAATAATAATAATAATAATAATAATTATTATTATTATTATTATTATTATTATTATTATTATTATTATTATTATTATTATTATTATTATTAAGATTTGTATACTGCCCCTCTCCGAAGACTCGGATGATGATCATACTGTGATGGCGAAGAGTAAACAATACATTCATATTGCATGAAACAGTTATTAGCATCAAATAAAGAATTCTCTATGCAAAACTTCTGTGTTACTGTATTTATTGACTCCAAATCATAAATTGTACCATATTCTTTTTAGATATTACACTTAATCCCTCCTTTTATAACTTATCATGGAATTCTTCAGGGTCTTACTCTGCTGCATCTATAATAAATGTAGAAAGTAATATAACACTGAGGTTCAGTGAACATTGACTAATTCTAACAGCTATACAATTTTTTCTTGTTTTATATTTGAGCAAATAGCAGTGGCCTTTTTGAGTATAATTACTATTCTTTCCTTTCATATTGTCTTTCATGCCTTGGATAATCATCATGTAACAATCCGATATAAAGCACTCCATTCTGATATATCTCATTTATTTCTAAATAACTGAGATTTTCGCTTCATTTTCACTTTAGTAATTGAACTTTTCCTTAGTTTGTGCTTCTCACATTCCATGTTCCAGTTGTATATGACGTTATAAAATGAAAAATTACCACAATTGATCCTAGTAGGAGCTCATGCCTCACTTTTGGCATTTTTATTGAGCTCTCCCAACATGTCAAGACAGCTGCAAATTTCATTAAATTAACACACTCTCTTTCTCTCTCTCTCCCTCTCTCTCTCTCTCTCTCTCTCTCTCTCTCAGATGCACACAAATATGAAATATAAGCTATAATAGTTTTCTCACAGGGAAAGAGATTGGCAACTTGCAAAATATTATCAGTTTGGGGCACTTTTTTTTTCTTCCATAATTGTGAAAACAGATAAGCAACTCCTATGTTGGGTTGTTGGTTTTTTTGTAATATTTTTATTGATTTTTAACAATTTTTAGATACACACAACACAAAACAAGTGTATAGTTAAAAAGTGCCCACCACCCAACAAACATACACCCCCCCCACCAATCGGGGGTGTTTCTTGTATAACCCATTTTTACCCAAGAGCAATGTATCTATTTACATATTATAGAGTGATTCCAATTTATTCCTTGTAGCTTGGTCTCTGATTCTACTCACCATATATCATCTTACCTTGTCCCACCGTTAATAAAAGAAGAAATAAAATTTTGCCCTAGTACTGTAAACTTAAAAAGAATTTAAGTGCTACTACTAAAATGTTCAGTTGCAAAGATTTCTGCAATCTACCGTATTTTTCGCTCTATAAGACGCACCTGCTGATAAGACGCACCTAGTTTTTAGAGGAGGAAAATAGAAAAAAAATATTTTGAGCCAAAAAGTAGGCTAAAATATTTATTACAATAACACTGCCCTAGGGGAATTGGGAAAATATACAAACAAGCCCCCCTCTCTCTTTCTTTCTATCTCTCCCTCTTTCTCTCTACCTTTCTTTCTCTTTCTCTCTCTCCCTTTCTCTGTCCCTCTCTTTCTTTCTCTCTGTCCCTCTCTTTCTTTCTCTCTGTCCCTCTTTCTTTCTCTCTGTCCCTCTCTTTCTTTCTCTCTGTCCCTCTCTTTCTTTCTCTCTATCCCTTTCTTTCTCTCTGTCCCTCTTTCTTTCTCTCTCTTATCTCTCCTTCTCTCACTCACTCTCTTTGTATCTCTCTCTTTCTCTCTCTCCTTCTCTATCTCTCCCTCTTTCTCTCTCCCCCTTTCTATCTCTCCTCTCCCTTTCTCTGTCCCTCTATTTCTTTCTCTTTGTTCTTCTATTTCTTTCTCTCTGTCCCTCTTTCTTTCTCTCTCTTCTCTCTCCTTCTCTCACTCACTCTCTTTGTATCTCTCTCTTTCTCTCTCTCCTTCTCTATCTCTCCCTCTTTCTCTCTCCCCCTTTCTATCTCTCCTCTCCCTTTCTCTGACCCTCTCTTTCTTTCTCTCTGTTCTTCTCTTTCTTTCTCTCTGTCCCTCTTTCTTTCTCTCTGTCCCTCTCTTTCTTTCTCTCTCTCCCTCTCTTTCTTTCTCTCTGTCCCTCTCTTTCTTTCTCTCTGTCCCTCTTTCTTTCTCTCTGTCCCTCTTTCTTTCTCTCTGTCCCTCTCTTTCTTTCTCTCTGTCCCTCTCTTTCTTTCTCTCTGTCCCTCTTTCTTTCTCTCTCTTATCTCTCCTTCTCTCACTCACTCTCTTTGTATCTCTCTCTTTCTCTCTCTCCTTCTCTATCTCTCCCTCTTTCTCTCTCCCCCTTTCTATCTCTCCTCTTCCTTTCTCTCTCTTTCTTTCTCCCTTATTTTTTCTGTTTTTCTGCTGTGGGCAGTTTAGGGCCCCTCAAACCCCGACGACCTCGCCCCCGGATCCTGGCCGGGACAGAGCAGCTTCCTCTGACAGGCGCCGCGCGGGGCCGAGGGGGCTCAGCAGGAGGCGCAGCGGCGGGCGGAGAGAGGGAAGGGGGGACAGCGGCGTCCCTCCTGGCCTTGGCGGGCCGCCCGACCCTCCCCACCTCCTGCAAACGCGGTGGGCGGCGGGGGGAGAGCGAAGAGCTGGCTCCGGCGGGCGCAGGGCTTGGCTGGCTGGCTGGCGGGGGGAGCGCCGCTGGTGGTGAGAAGGGAGACCCTCCTCCGGGAGGGAGGGGGCCAGGCAGCAGCTAGCCAGCCGAGTTCGCAGCCAAACTTTGCACAGGCGGCGGCCGGCTGCGAGCGACTGGCTGGGTTTTGGGTCTTCGAGACCTCCCCGCCTCCTGAAGCGATTCCCGTAGCCTTCCCAAAGGCTCGGAACCGCCAACGCTCCTCCGGTGCCGCTCCGCCTCCTAAACCTGCAGGGTGGAGGCGTCCCCCGGCCCAGCACTTCCGGAGGCTGAAAGGCGCTGCTCTCTTCGGGGTTGGGAAGAGGAGAGGCGGCGACAGAGGCGGCGGTCTCCAGATGAGTATATCGCCGCCCCCCCCGCTCCAGCGTCTCCCCCCCCTCCCTGCCTGCATCTTCGCTCCATAAGACGTGGCTGATTTTTCATCCTACTTTGGGAGGAAAAAACCTGCGTCTTATGGAGCGAAAAATTTCTTTTGGCTTTTAATACATTTAGTCAAAGAATGTTCTCCTAACCATTTGTTTTATGGTGTAACCATAGTCAAAAGCTTCATACCATAGCACTCAACCCTAATTTTGTCTCAGAACTCTGAAATCTGAATCAAAGCAATACAAATCAATGCAACCATTCTGGGATGCTGCATAATGGCTCTAAGAAGTATTGGGAGGGGGACTATAAATTCATATAATTTGTAATCAGCTTTCAAACTCAATTTCTTGGTATTGGTCTTGAATGTGGAGAACCCACAAAGAATAAGTACCTTCCACCTTCTGGCATTAATGTTCAAATTACTTCATAGGCAAAATTATATATATAATATACATGTGTGTATGTGTGTGTGTGTGTGTAGCTGAAGGGATTGGATACTGTAGCCTAGAGGATAATGCTCTGCCTTACAAGGCAAAGGTTACAGGTTCAAATCCCAGTGGGTATGGCTACCTGATGAGGCCAAAATAAGGCCAAAATAGATCTATCCTAGTCTCCCTTAATTTTCAAATTCAGCAAAAAAACACGTGCCATATATATATATATATATATATATATATATATATATATATCACATGTGCCATATATATATATATATATATATATATATATATATATATATATATACACAGTAGACCCCCGCTCGTTGCGAGGGTTCCGTTCCAGGACCCCCCGCAACGAGCGGGTTTTCGCGAAGTAGCGCTGCGGAAGTAAAAACACCATCTGCGCATGTGCAGATGGCGTTTTTACTCCCACAGCGCTAGCGAGGAGCCGAAGATTGGGGGCGGGGCGGCTGTTTGCCGCCGGCATGGAGGGCTTCCTAGCAGCCCCCCAAACCCGGGTTGGGGGTCCGGGGGGCGCTGGCTCTCGGCGCTTTCGAGCTGAGTCCGGGAGCGAATTCGCTTCCGGACTCAGCTCAAAACCGCCGATAGCAAGCGGCAAGGAACGGCTTGTCTCGGCGCTTTCGAGCTGAGTCCGGTCAGCTCGAAAGCGCCGAGACAAGCCGTTCCTTGCCGCTTGCTATCGGCGGTTTTGAGCTGAGTCCGGAAGCGAATTCGCTTCCGGACTCAGCTCAAAACCGCCGATACCAAGCGGCAAGGAACGGCTTGTCTCGGTGCTTTCGAGCTGACTGGACTCAGCTCGAAAGCGCCGAGACAAGCCGTTCCTTGCCGCTTGCTATCGGCGGTTTTGAGCTGAGTCCGGAAGCGAATTCGCTTCCGGACTCAGCTCAAAACCGCCGATAGCAAGCGGCAAGGAACGGCTTGTCTCGGCGCTTTCGAGCTGACCGGACTCAGCTCGAAAGCGCCGAGACAAGCCGTTCCTTGCCGCTTGCTATCGGCGCTTTTGAGCTGAGTCCGGGAGCGAATTCGCTCCCGGACTCAGCTCAAAAGCGGCGAGAATGAACGGCGTGGGCGGGCGAAGGGCGGGCGGCAGCGAGGAGTTTGCGTGGGCGGTGGGGAAACTCCTCGCTGACGCCAGCAAGAGGGGGAAGACCCAGGGAAGCTGCTGCCATCTACGCATGCGTGCCCGGCACGCATGCGTAGATGGTATTTTTGACTTCCGGATTGAAAAATAGCGAAGTACCCTGTTCGCAATGGTTGGGGACGCAATAAACGGGGGATCACTGTATATATATATATATATTTCCGTAGATTTTCACGGGTACAGGTATGACGGTCTTGGTATATTCGGGTTTCTTCCCGTGTAGGATTTGGAAATTTCTGGCGATATATAATCACATGGTTTTTTTTGCTGAATTTGAAAATTAAGGGAGACCAGGATAGATCTATTTTGGGCTTATTTTGGCCTCATCAGCTAGCCATACCCACTGGGACTTGAACCTGCAACCTTTGCCTTGTATATATGTATATATTCGGGTTTCTTCCCATGTAGGATTTAGAGCTTTCTGGCAACGTTTCGACGAGGTCCCACTCGATGACCTCATCAAAACATCAACAGAAAGCTCTAAATCATACACGGGAAGAAACCCAAATATACCAAGTCCGTCATACCTGTACCCATGAAAATCTACGAAAATATATATACTGTATATAGAATATGATTATATTATTTTTACTTATCAACAAAAATATATTACTTACATACAAATATATGCCAAATCACCCTGGAATACCCAAAGCATACTGCTTCCTTTTTGCCTCTTGGCCCTCCAGGGGCCATAGCCATTCAACAGAAAAAAAGTTAAAAAACATATAGTGAAAAGTGAAAAGGATTTGTCAGCAAAATATGTAACAATGTAAATTATAGTTTGTCAACTATATAAAAAAATCTGCCTAATTAAAAAATAAAAAATAAAATGTATATTGTATATTTCTGTCAAATCATGTTTTATTTATTTACTTATTTGATTGACTGGTTGATTGATTGATTTTGATAGGCACCCATCTCAGCAAATGATTGGGTAGCTCACAGTTCAGAAACATATATTACAATTAAAATCCTAAAAACACTTAAAAACAATAAAAAAACATTAAACAGTAAAAAACACTAAAATGTCTAATTAGTTCCCTTATTGGCTTACTTGAAAACAAAATGTCATGCTTATAACAAGTTTCAGCACAATGTTTTAACTATATTTAAATAGTTTTATTTTAGTTATAAAAGAAAATGAAGATTCCCCTTTGGTGGAAATAAATTCTGAAGAAGGGCTAATGGAGTGACATCCAGTCTTGGTAAATCATTCTGTTTCAGTGCAATAAATATAATTATAGTACACTTTTTAGAAATTGTTCCTTGCAACATAAAGCAAGGACTTTTGGGAATTTGGATTTTGCACTGCAGGAAGTATAACTTGATTACATTATGATAGTTTGCAATAAAACAGTTTTAACAAGCAACTTAAATATATTGCAAAGTGGGGCTCAAGATCTTAATCAGATGTGCTCATGCAGTATAATGGGATTGCCTTCTAGCACATAGGAATATGTCTAAAGTCACAAAAGAGGGACTGCACATGAGGAATGGCACCATCACATACATTCTGCAATTCCATATCTGTGTCACAAAGTTTGAGGAGGTATATTAAGTCTAGATAACTGTGTGATGATATCATTCAGTATATTATTTCCCCTTGACCATGGCCATGCTTAAGTGTGATCAGAACATTTGGTTCACCAGGAAAGAGTTTCCCAACCTATCTTTCATATCATCAAGTTTTGATTGGTAGGTGTGATATAGAATGATTACATGGATTAGATTAAGAGTTTTAAATTGTTATTAATATTGCATATTGATCTTATACTGTTTTATAGTTTTACTGTTGTGAGCTGCCTTGAGTCTTTCAGGATTGTCAAATTAAATAAATAAATAAATAGAAATAAATAAATAAATAAATAAATAAATAAATAAATAAAGTAATACATCTGCTATCTGCTCCTTTCAGATTAGATATGAAGTATTTGCATAGTCAAAACATGTGGACATTTGAGCTCTGGACTTTTCCTCTGTGTTCACTATTAAGTTTTAGCTTAATTCCTCGGCCAGACTTTTACAATTCTGATACTTTTGGTAGATCTAGCCATGCAATCAGATTTGTTGATGACGTAGAGCCAAGACAGTGTCATCATTTATTTTGTTTATTTCTTTATTCAATTTATTTATGCCGCCCTTCCCCTTAGACTCAGGGTGGCTTACAAGTTACACCATTTTAGCAATAGCACTTTTTAACAGAGCCAGCATATTGCCCCCGCAATCTGGGTCCTCATTTTACCCACCTTGGAAGGATGGAAGGCTGAGTCAAACTTGAACCAGTGATGAGATTTGAACCGCTGACCTGCAGATCTAGCAGTCAGCTTTAGTGGCCTGCAGTACTGCACTCTATCCACTGTGCCACCTCAGCTCCATACTTCCTTGCCCCCTGTGCTGAAGGTCCCAAGATAAATAGCTTTCCTAATTAAAAATATTTATTTAATTGAGGAATAACAGAGATCTCTTGTTGATACTAAGCTAGTGGAGAAGTTAAGATATATTGTTGCTGTAGTTTTCCGAGCAATCACTGATCAACAGTGCGACTTTGGAGTCAGGATCGATCACGATCAGATAGGAATTGGGGAGCAAAATAAATGCATTGTTTTGAACTTTGAATTCCTAAATAAAAGCAACTTCAGTGAGTATTAAATCCCAGAGCTGAATAAAACTCAGGTCTCTGAGTTGTACTGTATGACTTGGCTCAGAAATCACTGTTTAATGCAGACACTTACATCTGCAAACACAACCATGGTCAATAATTTATATAAAGAAAAATACAGCAGTCACCCATCAGAGAATTCAGCTTTCCCCTAAGTTTGGATGCAAGCCATTTCATTAAGCAGAGGCTTATTTAAAACTTGTAGCAGTTTTGCAGAAAGCCTGATAAGTTTACCATTTCAGAGAGAGAAAAAAAGACGGGATGTCTGGCTATGGAGCGGTAGTAATCATATTCAATGTTCAGTGCATTTATGAAATGTGTTAGGCTATAAAATATTTTCCCTAACTAAATCTTTCTACTTTTCTTTCAGTTCATTAATTTAACATATTTTCCTTCAGAAAAGAAACTAAGAAGACAATATAGATCATTACTAAATGATATAATTGGGCTTAGAGCCAAAGGGCCATTACACAAATAACCCCCCCCCCCACAAAACTGCCTCTTGGAATTTTGCCAGTTCCTTCTACTCTCTGTAAACTACAATATTCCCCTAAAGTTGCTTCTGAGCACGTGCCCCAAGGGGCAAAGATAAAAATAAAAAAATCAAACAGAAATATTTGCAATTTTAAAAAAACCTTTAAAAATTCAGCTGATGGGTTTCTATGTCCCTGTACTATTCCAGTTTGGGAGTTTGGGAGCTCATTAAGGTATTTTGCCAAATATTTGGAAATATTTGAAATATCAGCAGCAACCTTCACTCTCTTTCTATCTTTATTTCCCCCCCCCCCCGCTAATTCCCCAGCAACACGGAATAATCGTTGTGCAATTTTTCCCAGCATTCCTAGCATATGCAGAATTGTTGCTCTCTCCTCTAAGAGAACAAACCATATTGGATCTTCTTCGCTTAAGGAAGGACAGTGAATTTTCCCCTTTTTCCAGCAATATATCAGGGTATCAACTCTTCCTCACTTCTCCCGTACTGTGGAATGAATACACGCCGAAGACCACTTTTTTTTCTCCTGCCATGTCTGCATTGATGCTTTTATCTCATTCCCAAGCCATTTGATAGTTGGGTGGAATCAGCCTGCCTTCTTTTGGCCACTCTTGCTGATGCAAGAAGTCTCCCCAGTCATAGTTTAGTGGCTGCATTGACTTGGACCACAGGAGAGACTGGATATCCTCTTTCCAAAGAATAATGCTTCACCTGGATTTCCTATAGCATGACCTATGTAAGGGTCCTCATAAATCTGGGATGATAGGACTTTTGAAATAGAACTGGTCTAGGGTTACATAGGGTCAATTGAAACCAGTTTAGTTCTGCCATTAGAGGTTTTCCACTGCTTGTAGATAGCAATAGCAATAGCACTTAGACTTATTTACAGCGATGAGGTGTGCAGTGGTTAGAGTGCAGCACTGCAGGGTACTTCAGCTAACTGCTAGCTGTAGTTCAGCAGTTCAAATCTCATCACTGGCTCAAGGTTGACTCAGCCTTCCATCCTTCTGAGGTGGGTAAAACGAGGAGCCGGATTGTTGGGGGCAATATGCTGATTCTGTAAACCACTTAGAGAGCACTATGAAGCAGTATATAAGTCTAAATGCTATTGCTACTGCTATTATTTACCATTTTACAAGTGCTTTCCAGGCCTCTCTATGTGGTTTACCGAGTCCGCTTATTTCCCCTAACAATCCGGGTCCTCATTTTACCCACCTCGGAAGGATGGAAGGCTGAGTCAACCTTGAGCTTGGTGAGGCTCAAATCACAGGCAGATGGCAGTCAGCAGAAGTAGCCTGGAGTACTCCACTATAACCACTGCATCACCATGGCTCATAAGGCAGATAAGGCACCGTAAGGCTCTATTTTTTGCACACTGATATTAATCCTGAGAACTTCGGTTAGTATTGAGCAGCTGCAGATTCTGTGGCTATTTGTGCAACATGTACCATATCTTTGGATGTTATTGGTGGAGTGCCATCATTTTGATTACTCTATTCCATTTTCCATATATTCCAAAATAGAAGCCAGTTTGGTAAAGCAGTAAAGCTATCAAGCTAGAAACCAGGAAACTGTGATTTCTAGTTTCACCTTAGGTACAAAACAAACTGAGTGACCAGCCTGGCTTTCTTAGCCCTAGAAAGCAGACAAGGGCAAACCATTTCTGAAATCTGCTGAAAAAACCTGCCAGGTCTTGAGTCCAGGCATTCACCAGGCACGCATACACACAGGCATCATCAATACACTGAGATCCTTGATGATGATCATTGTAAATATTCTCCATGGCCATTCACCCACATCTTCTGGGTGTTGCCCACAAGGTTAGAGCTGGATTCCCTGATTATTCATTATTTTATTATACTGCTCAAGGACAGAGTATACTCATTATCTGCTGTTTCCTCCCACTACCTCCTCTGTGTCTTCTATCAGTGGGACTTTCCTGGAACATGATTTTTTAAAAAAGGAAAAAAAGAATCACTTCCGTGTCCAGAAAGCAAATTACTGGAATAAATACATATCTGTCCTTTAGATATGTATGTGTATGTATACCACATTGGTGTACAGAATGTGAGTTTATTCAGAGTCTGGATCTGTAAATCACACTCTCCTTCCACCAGATTTTTCTAGTATGGTTTTAGGCATTTTATTTTGCATCTTTTTTATTGTTGCAAACTCTCTAAGATACTCTCTGCTCCTTATGATTCTCTCCTATATGTGATACAGTATATATGTGTAAAAATATAAGATGCTTAACAAAAGTAAGTAAGAGACAGGAGGTGAATTTCTCAGTGTTTTCCTTGTTTATATACTGCAGCAACATAAATGACCAAACTATATGTGGACTGTCATATTGGAAAAAGTTCTCCATTCTTTGATTTTAATTTCTTCAGTTAATTCCTTTGACTTTTCCTTTATACAAATGTTGTCCTTGCTTAATCTGGTGGCTTCAATCTGTTTGCCAGCTAAAATATCAAATCTGCAGTGATGCAAGAATAGAGGATTAATTTTAATCACGCCAGACATTTATATATTTGTAACTGAAAAAATAAGTTACAGAACTAAATAGGGATTTCATAAGCAAGAATAATGTTGAGGAGTAAAATATGGTCTAACTGAAGAAAGCATTCATCAATTATTATGTAAATAGCCGTTCAGACTCAAAGGCACAGAGTTGAGTGAGAAAGACACTCAAGATTATCCTGCCTTGATCTTCTTTGATAAAAGAGGGGAGTAAGAGAGTCTTAGGCATCTTTCAAGATTCTGTTACAGTGTTATAGGCTGCAATGATACAGTTCCAGGAAATCTTGTGAGGTCTGTTTCCTAACCTGACCTACCTCAAAGGCTGACATCAAACTTGAAAGCCTCACAACTCTTGAATCAGAGCACCATTGAACTTTTCCTTTGATTGTGAAGATGGCACCAGATCCTCAGAGCACTTCTCTCTATGTAGAACAGCTTGGTCAAGCATTTTTGAAATATCAACAGCAAGTGGACATACAAATAATAAATCACCATGGTCCAATTAATGCATCATTTGCAGTAAGGCTTATTTCAACCACAAAAACTAAAAAGACTATAGCCCGCCAATCTTCCTTTGCTCTCATGGGATGTAAATAGAGATGTTTGGAGGATCCCGGAATCAATTTCCAAGTATACAATTCAGTGCAATGTTTAAAGCAGTTCGACCATGACAATTTCTTGATTGCCCCCAAAGATTGCTCCAAGATGACATTTGTTCTGAGTGTTGTAAAAGAACAGACCGAATGAACTGGATCCTTCATCAACTACAGTGAGCCATTTCAAGCTGCATTTGACAATATAGGCAAGAGAAGAATAGCAAGTTTAAATAAAGGTTTACAATGTGAACCACAGTCAACCACAGAGTTTGTGAGTACATATCTGATTTATTTATTTATTTATTTATTTATTTATTTGATTTTTATGCCGTCCTTCTCCTTAGACTCAGGGCGGCTTACAACATGTTAGCAATAGCACTTTTTAACAGAGCCAGTCTATTGCCCCCACAATCCAGGTCCTCATTTTACCCACCTCGGAAGGATGGAAGGCTGAGTCAACCTTGAGCTGGTGATGAGATTTGAACCGCTGACCTTTAGATCTACAAGTCAGCTTCAGTGGCCTGCAGTGCAGCACTCTACCTGCTGCGCCACCCCGGCTCATTTGTCAGTAGTATGGGATAGTGTGATTTTACTTTGATTTATCAGTTCTAAGAAAGTATCAGTGATGAATGGGAGACAGGAGTTAGTGCGACAAGGCACAACAGAGAATTTGAAAGAACTGTTCAAACATTTTGTGTTAATAGAGTGATGAGTGGAGCAGTTGAAACACACAGGGAATAGTAGAAGGAAGAATCTTTACAGTCTGCTTTCAGGCCTAGCCCTCCCTGTGTCCTCCTCAATGTTCACCCTTTGAGGTCAGGAAATAGACTCAACAAGGACTATGGATTCCCTGTGATTTGCCACCAACAGTTATAACTAGAGAGTGAACCAGAGGATGAAGGAGACTTTGTGCTTCCTGTCAAAATATGTATCTAATATAGGCCACATTGTAACTGGAAGAAAGAAGAACATTCCTTTTGTGTCAGACTCTAAGATATGCCTAGTGATGTTAAGTGGGAGGTGGGAAAAATGAGTCTGTAGCTGGTTTCCAAAATATCTTGTCAGTGCTTCCTTTACACGTGGGAGTGGCAACTGACTGAGAGGGGAAGTGGTATAGAAAATATGATCTTGAAAAGGCTTTCAGTGATATTTATTATTGAATCTAGAAAGGAAGGAGGAAGCGAGAAAGAACCTCAAGATTTGCCTGCTTTGATTTTCTTTGGTATTAGACAGAGGGGAAAGAATCTCTGCCAGGTTTTCAAAATTCTGTAAATATATCCTGCAACAATAAGATAGAGTTCAGTGGTTCTTTTGAACTCTGTTGCTTGACTTGACATATCTCAGGGGGTGGGTAGATAATTTTGACCCCCACCTCATTCATGCAAAAAAGAATCCTCAGTCATCAAAAGAGTTAAATGTAGTCAGACTGAGAGCATGACAGAACTCTAAAATAAAACTGCTTTTCATTAATCATAAAATATTTTTTAATGTTACCACCAATAAAATGTCATTGTAATCTTGGGACTTGTCTGTACATTCTTGGAGGAAAGCATTTATAATGCCAAGGCTCCAGAAATTATCATCAGGGGATCCTTGTTTAAATCTGAGAGGATCAAGGAACCGAGGCTTTTAAAATGTGTTTGTAAAACAGTTTTAATTTTATCTCAGAATGAATAGTATCTATTTGTTCACATAGAAGAAAAAAGAAGTATGCCCTCGAGGATAGTATTCTACCATCTTAGAACAATTTCCAAGATTGAAATTTACTTTCTCTTTTCTTATAACATTCAACTGTACCATTGAATAATCAGGCAAACATCATATACATAATTTCAGCATATATTCACATAGCCTATTTTCCAATGTCATGTTAGACAATATAATATAGTCACACAATATATATTTCATACATTATTTTGTGTACTACGTATATGTGTGTTTGACGAATGTATCTTGTATTTTTATGTACACTGAGAGCAAATGCATCAAAGAGAAATTCCTTGAGTGTCCAATCACACCTGTCAATAAAGAATTCTATTCTCTATTCTATTCTATTGTCACTGTATATATGTACATACATATGTATATGTAAATAGTATCCATTCATTTCAAAGCATTGTGTATCAATAGTAAATGAGCCAAAGTGAGCCAGAATCATGTCAGTTGAATAGCTCACCTTATACCAGGTTCCATTTGCTAGGATTTGGCAGTAAATCACAACTTACCGGAATAAATATAATTTAATTCAGTTCCTAGGTTAATTTTTTTTTTAAGTCTGCTATGCACAAATCAGTTGGGTAAGAATTCTTATTCCAACATTTTTGTTAATGTAAAGTAGCAGAAGTAGATATAAGAGTATATAGCATATTTAGTGGTTCATTGCACATATTTAGATATATGTCCTGTCTGCCAGTATTGATCAAACATATTATGGAACTAGTAGTGCACCAATAAACTGAATGAATTGGATTATTGGAAGAGAACATTTGTAATTTCTGCACAAATTATCCAGACAAATGTTGTACTGTGCACCTTAACCTTTACAATGATCCTGGCATTTCTGTCATAAGGTTTTTGCTGAATGCAGTAACCATATTTGGATGTGAGCTCTCAAGCTTTGTTGTCATTCAGGTTACAACAGGAGTAATTTAGTGATTGGCTTATTCCTCTCAAATTCTTCTGCCATCGGTTATGTGTAGGAGGAGAGGGGAAGATGACCAAATATATGGAAAACCCCAATTGCCTCCAGTTTTTTGGATGCAGTTATGAGGATGTAAATGCAGCAATTGATGAATGGATGGCTGAGTTACATCTTCCAGAGAATCAGTGTGTGGGCATCACCTCCTGACTAAAGGAGTTACTTCCTAGCACCAAAAGAACAGAGTATCCAGTAAGACAGGAAATCAGTAGGGCCTGCTGAGATTTCAAAGCTAGACTAGATTGATTGAATTAAAATCTGCCTGCTGCCTATAGAAAGTCTTTTAGATCATACCCAAATATAAGGAGACCTTCTGTTGGCAAGAAATAGAAGTGTTTGTATGTATTATAAATCTTAGCTGTTTCCACATTCCTTGTTGTATATTTTGGCCATGTTCTGCAAAGGGCAGTGTGAATATACTGTACATAGTATACTTTTTCCTCATTTTTTTTCCCAGCAACTGAGAACATTCCACATCTTAACATGATTCCTTTGTGTTAAAAGAATGACCCAGGTCAGTTCAGGTATTAACTTACAATGTGTGCATATGGAAAAAAAAGGTGTACCATTAAAATACAGTGCACAAAAATACTTTCAGAGAATATGCATTGTACGACTGTACATCATGATATGAGTTTGCCTTTACAAAAAGTATTTAAATAAATATATGTTCCATTTTGCAAGGAAAATGTGGCATTTTAGTTATGCTGCACAAATTGACAGGTTTTATTTGGCATTCTAAGGGCAATTCGAAACATACTTGCTAAATAGTAAACTCCTCGTACAAGCTCTATCAAAGGCACTTTCTCACACAACTCAATAATTTCTCTGACAGGACTGGAATATATCATAAATGTTCATCCTAATTATTTCAAGTGTTTGTGGATTGCAGCATGGGTTATTTTTTTTCCTGAAAATAAAAATGATATGCCATCTCAATGATTTCATATCACTTATTTCAGAATGGATGAGATAGTAATTCAATTTAGCTTGGAAGTTGGAGATTTAGTCATCCATTCAACTGATTAGTTAATATTACCAACTAACTTTGAATGTGATGAATGATGCAAGTTTATAGTGCAAACTGGGAAATACTTGTTTAAGACCCTGCTAATATTGGATTTGGAGTTTGGAGAATTTGGTGATTGGCTGATTAACACATCCTGTTGTATCAAATATAACAGTGATGATATTTGGGTACAATGTGGAATCAAATAAACATTGGTTGAGAACTGAAAAAGATTGTAGTAGATATATATCCGGCACACTGTCAATAATATTTATTGACAGGAAAGATGGAGAAGGTATGGTGAGGCAGTGGTTTAATGATGCTGGTGATGTTCTAGCACTATGTGACTAGGTAAGCTCCCATCACTTGCCTTAGCTTCTGTCCACTCAACAGTGTGAATGCATGTTCTATGCAAGTAGATAAATAGATACCATTTTGGTGAAGAGACAAGTTAGTGCATTGTTCAGGCAAAACTCTGCTGGCTCTAAATCTTCCCAGTTGAGGTGCCTGTTTACAATGCAGTTCTAATAAACGAAGGGGGTGGGGTTGGATGCTGCAGCAAGAAGAGGCACTCATCTTTCTTTCTGACACAAAGTCAACTTTCCCTTTTCTGAAGCACCTTAGGAAATGTGTGAGTGTCTCCTAAAACAGAACTGGTAAATTGGCAGCCAAACTATTGTTCTGCAATAGCATAGTGATCTCCTGGATAACATAATAACTGATAATAATTGGAAAGTTCTATTTTTTAATATCAAAATAGTTCTAGAATGAATTGAATAAGACTAAGGCAACAATCCTGAATATGTTTGGCTTACATACATCTAATTTATGTAAGAAAAAAGGAGGTTGGGGAGAAATCCTTGGGAAATAAATTCTGAACTTTTTAAAAATACAGTACAGAGGGGAGAATATTTTTTAATCATTTCTTTTTTTAAAAAAAGATAATTTTTAAGTTACAAAAGGCAACAATCAGACATGATGCACAAATGTAGAATAAAATATCTGCAGTAGTCATGGGATTATGTCAGATCTTCTAATGATTCCAAGTCTCCAGTAGTCCCTGATCTCTATCTGTTGAACAAGGAAGGTTAGTGCACAAGTGTGCCTCACGTCCCCTTTTCTACTGTCTCTTCTATAACTCTTTATCTTTTTCTTCTATCACTATATCTCTGTCTCTTCTTTTACTATTATTTCTATGTTTTATATCATCTCTACATCTTCTCCTCTACTCTTCCATTGATTGATGTACTATGTGTATATCCCCTGTAACCTCATTGTGTTTTGGAATGAATGAATGAATGAATGAATGAATGAATGAATAAATAAATAAATAAAAGCAAGTATGGGAGTTTTGATTTGCTTGGAATAAAGAATAAACAAGTTGTTTTTCAGTGGGATTGAGAAGAAGTTTACTTTACTTTATTGTCATTGAACTTCATACAATGGAATTTAATGCTATCTGAAGTGTACATTATACATAAAAAAATCAAACAAAAACACACATCCCTATGCAATTCAATTGTATACTATTCTATACAATTGAATTGAAACCCCCTGTTATTGCATTAATGTTGCATTATACAGTAGAGTTCAATATAGTTCCTGCTCTGAAATACTTGTCTTTGTTTTTATTGTCCTGTACTGTCTGCTAGATGGTAATAGTTCAAAAAAAGGGTGCCCAGGATGAGATGAATCTTTAAGAATGCTCTGAACTTTCTTAAGGCAGCAGCTTCCAGTTGGGATCATTGGTTCCCAAAGGCAACCAATGATCCCCTGGGTAATGATGTTAACTCTTTGGTGCACTGTCCTATATGCTACTGTGCAATTAGTGAACTCTACACAGTTGTAGTAAGTTAAAATACTCTCTCTGGTGCAGCAGTAGAAGGTCACCAGAAATTGTTATTTCCCAAGAAGTCTCAGGTAGCATAATCTCTGCTGGGCCCTTTTGACTTGTGCTACAGATACATGGAACTGGGGATCCTGGAGAAGGAATGAAGAAATGGGTCTCCCACAATCTTTACAACTTGGATACCTTGTGTAATTCTTGAATGGGTCTAGCAATGGATACATTTAGAGCTGTGAGAACAACGCTCTTTACAGTGATATATTATCACAAGCATTTATGCACATTCCCAATATAACTGAGAAAAAAATGAGGCAAAACCATTAGTGATGGGCGAATCCAACGTTGCTCGGGTTCGGCAAGTTTGGACGAACTTCACGCAAAATTTGGCCGAACCCGAACCGAACCCGAACGGGGAATCCCACCAAGAGATTCCGGGGGTGGAGCTTTGATGTCGCGTATACCGGCAGGTTGCTAAGGATGCCAAGGTGATCACTTCCTGGATTCCATGAAATCCAGGAAGTGATCACCTTGGCGTTCTTAGCAACCTGCCGGTATACGTAACATCAAAGCTCCGCCCCCAGAATCTCTTGGTGGGAGGGATTCCCCAGCTCCTTCAAAGGGAGGTCTTTTGACGTAATTTTTATTTTTTTTTTACAAAAAAGGACGCTGCAGCGGTGCTGCAAGCAAAGGGCGGTCCTTTCACGTAAAAATATTTTTTTTAATTTTTACAAAAAAGGAGGGCAGAGGCTCATTGAAACAAAAGAGGAGAATAGTGTGCAGGAATGACAGAGAGTGGGGTGGGGAAACAGAGGGCAGAGGCTCATTGAAGAAAAAAGAGGAGAAAAGTATGTAGGAATAATGGAGAGTGGGGTGGGGAGAACGGAAGGTAGAGACTCATTGAAGAAAAAGAGGAGAATACTGTGCAGGAATGACAGAGAGTGGGGTGGGGGGAATGAATGGCAGAGGCTCATTGAAGAAAAAAGATGAGCCTCTGCCCTCCGTTCTCCCCCACCCCACTCGCTGTCATTCCTGCACACTATTCTCCTCTTTTTTCTTCAATGAGCCTCTGCCCTCTGTTCCCCCCACCCCGCTCTCTGTCATTCCTACACACTATTCTCCTCTTTTTCTTCAATGGGCCTCTACCTTCCATTCTCCCCACCCCACTCTCCATTATTCCTACATACTTTTCTCCTCTTTTTTCTTCAATGAGCCTCTGTCCTCTGTTCCCACCCCACCCCACTCTCTGTCATTGACTCACTGCCCTTCTGTAGCCACTCTGGTGCCTTTGGGGCTCTTGTGGGGAGTTTTAAGCAATCACAAAAGCAAAATGAGACAGTGCTTCATTGGAAGAAAGAAAAAGTTAAATTTCAAACTGGATTGACCTTAACAAGAGAGGTTTACAAGTGAATTACAGAAAATTCCTCACTACCCTGAATCCATCTGCCCTCAGCAATCTATTGAAATATGTGCTATATAATATGAGTTGTAGCCTGGAAAAAAGGAACAGATGCAGCCTGCTTCCTCTGGATTAAGAATGTTGGATGAAGCAGTGGGTTTAATTGCATTTCCACAATCTATTAATCTCCAGTAGAGATTAAGGGAATGTCATTCTTGCCCAAATGTCTTTATTGACATGATGTCAAAAATGAAGAAAAAAAAGAATATAAAATATTTCATTAATTTATAAAGAGAATTACTTTGCCAGTAAGATGAAAAATATATTTAAAATGTTAAAGTTTCATTCATTTCCTCCACTATTCCTCTGATGCTACTTATACGATTTCCATCTTTGTATGAATTGTACACAGAGAGAGAGAGAGAGAGAGAGAGAGAGAGAGAGAGAGAGAGAGAGAGAGAGAAATTGGATGCAAGAAAAGGAACTGAACATGTCTTATTACCAAAGTGGTTGAATGAGATAGTGATAACCAGTGAATGACTCTCATCCTACACTGAGTAGCTCCTGATAGATCTCCCCCTTTTTATAAAATAAAGTGCCGTGGGAAAGTAGAACCGGTCTAACACTACCACAGTTATATACAGTGTTCCAAGTGGGCACAGTTCAGGTTGCTTTGTCTAGGAAAATTACCACGTTTTTATATTTTAAAATGACACATGGGGAGACTTGTTTAAAAAGTTATGTATTAAATATTTTTTCACACTTTTACTTTACTTCTGCCTGTCAGAATAGGATCTGAATTAAGGGCAAAAATTCAATAGGGTTGTATCTTTATTGTTCTGTAATATCAAATAATAGTACTATTGTTGCAGTTGTTATATAGACTTTTCTTAAGTACAGAACAGTGATACCTCATCTTACAAACCCCTCATCATATGAACTTTTCAAGGTACGAATCCGGGGTTTAAGATTTTTTTGCCTCTTCTTCCGAACTATTTTCCCCTTACGAACCCGCCGCTGCTGCTGGGATGCTCCGCCTCCGGACTTCCATTGCCAGGCGAAGTCTCCCTTCATTGGGAAACCCCACCTCCAAACCTTCCGTTGCCAGAGAAGCACCCATTTTTGCACTGGTGGGATTCCCCTGAGGCTTCCCTCCATGGGAAACCCCACCTCCGGACTCCCATGTTTTTGTGATGCTGCAGGGGAATCCCAGCATCGCAAAAATGGCTGCTTCACTGGTAACAGAAGTCCAGAGGTGGGATTTCCCAGCGAGGGGAGCCTCAGGGAAATCGCAAAAACACAAGTCCAGAGGTGGGGTTTCGAGGATGTCAGTGTTTTTGCGATGCTGCGATTTCGCTGACCTTCCCCTCGCTGGGAAACCCCACCTCCAGACTTCCGTTGCCAGCGAAGCACCTGTTTTTGCTTCCCCTGCTGGGATTCCCCTGCAGCATCACAAAAACACAGATGTCTGAGGTTTCCCATGGAGGGGAGCCTCAGGGGAATCCCACCAAAGCAAAAACAGGTGCTTCGGCTGGCAAAAGGGGTGAATTTTGGGCTTGAACGCATTAATTGCTTTTCCATTGATTCCTATGGGAAACATTGTTTCGTCTTACAAACCTTTCACCTTACGAACCTCGTCCCGGAACCAATTAAGTTCATAAGACAAGGTATCACTGTATATCAAGGTATCACTGTATATTGTATTTAGCAAATGCTGGTAACTTAGTGTCAATTCAGATTCTATCCCAAACCTAAGAATTGTCCAAATGCTGCCATAATATTTATATTGTTCTAAGAAAAACTATTTTTTGGTGATTAAATATTGTAAAAACAAATAATACTAGTTTTGTCAGCTGTTATGACAATTCCATTGCTATGGTTTCTAATGCTCCAGTATTTTAGTTTTATAATGTTTTCCAGTTCCTTTTGAGATAGTTTATATAATTTGATATCAATACATCTATAAATACAACTTGCTTTTATTCACTTACCATGATCTCTAGAAAGTTGTGTTGTGGATATGAATGTAGAAATCCCATAAAATATTTATGTGATTATTTTCAACACCACAATGATACCAATATGTTGACACATCAAATCCATAATATTTGTTTAAGTCCCAATATATAATTTTTGACATGTGATTAAATCTTGTTTTATAATCTGGGCGATCTTGCTGATTAGGTAGTCAACAATTTAATCTTTTCCTTTGCATAACTATATTTCCTGTTTTCCTGGTTTTGTAAATATTCAGTTTTATGACATTTGTTGCTAGTGCATGTTCTTGTGCTGCAAATATTAAACCTTCTGATTTCTTTCTGATGGGTTAAATTTGAGATAATTGCCAAGTTTTGTTACCCTTCATTTCCCCTTCAATTTCTTTCATGTAATAACCATGAATTAAATTTTCCATTTTCCATTGGTCGTGGAAACTGTTCAGTTTTGTAAGCCACCTTTGATTCAAAATGTTTTACTTCTAAGCATTTATTAACATCCTCTTTTTTATCTCTTTTATATAATCATTTAGATCTCTGATTTCATTTTCCATTGTTTACTTTGCTTGCACTAAACCATGATGAACAATGAATAAATGAACAATGTTCATTTCAAAGCTTCAACAACTCGATTACTAAAGTCGTATTTTTTACAGTCAAGTTTGGAGCAGTTAATATTAAGTTTGAATCTGTTGCGTTGTTGTGATTGAAGGAATAGAGAAACAAAGAATTCAAGCAAAGAATGAAAGAAGAATTGGATCCCCCCCCCCCAAGAAAACAAGAAAGAACACACTAAGCTACAAAATCTCTGGGACTCAGCCAAAGCAGTGATGAGGAAAACTGTAATAGCTTATATGTCTAAAGATTATAAAAGGAAAAAAAACAAGAATTGGGGAAATTAGAGGAAGAGTATAGAAAACTAGAGCAAGAATTACAAAAGACAAGATATTAGACAGCAAATGACACTGATAAAACATAAATTTAATGGAGAAAGAAGAACTAGCCCAGCAAATCAAGAGAAGTAAACAAAACTTTTTCAAAAATGCAAGCAAACCAGGCAAATAAAAAAGCAAAGAGAAAAAAGGTTGATTAGCAACTTAATAATGACAAAGGAATAGTATATTATAATATGGAAGAGAAAAAGAAAATTATTCAGGATTTTTATGAACATTTATATAAAAGGGATAATCTTAAATGTGGGGGAAAAGACACAAATGTCCTTTAAAATGACAACTCTCCCAAAAACTCCCTGAAGACATAAAGAACATGCTAAATGAAGAAATAACATTAGTGGAAGTAAAGAAGGCAATAAAAAGGCAAAACAATAATAAATCCCCAGGGCCAGATGGTAAAGTTATAACATATAAAGAATTAAAGAAGAAGGGACTATAAAAACTAGACTCAAACTAGGAGGGGAAGGGATTGAGTTAGAATTTTGAGAGTATCTTCAAAAAAGATAAGAGAGAACGTGAAATAGAGAAAGGAACAATACTAGACAAATATTTGTTTGTTTGTTTGTTTGTTTATTTATTTATTTGTTTGTTTGTTTGTTTGATTCGACTTCTATGCCATCCAATGCCAATGGGACTCAGGGTGGCTTACAGCAATATTAATATTGTATAAATATTATTAGGAACAGATGAGACATCAATTAAAATTGTATCAATATTTGTTAAGCTATAAAATGGAAGAGGAACAAGTTAAAGACATAATGATTAAAGGGCTCAAAATTTTGGCTACAACATTAATTTAGATGAAGAGCAACCAAAATGATTAAGGGACTAGAAACCAAGACTTATGAAGAGAGATTGCTGGAACTGGGCATGGATAGCCTAGAGAAAAGAAGGGCCGGGGGGGGGACCATGATAGCAGTCTATAGGTACTTGCCACAGAGAGGAGGGGTCACACTACTTTCCAAGGCACCAGAGGGTGAGACGAGAAACAACAGTTGAAAGCTGGCCAAGGAGAGATTCAACCTAGAAATAAGGAAGAACTTCCTGATGGTCAGAGTGATCAACCAGTGGAACAGCCTGTCAGTGGAGATTGTGAACTCCTCAACTTTGGACATTTTCAAGAGTAGACTGGACTGTCATTTGGCTGGTGTGCTGTAGGATTTCCTGCTTAAGCAGGGTTTTGGGCTTGATGATGTGCAAGGTTCCTTTCAACGTAAATAAATAAATAAATAAATAAGTAAGTACATAAGTAAGTAAGTAAGTAAGTAAGTAAACAAACAAACAAACAAACAAACAAACAAACAAATAAATAAATAAATAAGTACATACATCAAGCAAGCAAGCAAGCAAGCAAGCAAGCAAGCAAGCAAGCAAGCAAGCAAGCAAGCAAGCAAGCAAGCAAGCAAGCAAGCAAGCAAGCAAGCAAGCAATAAATATGGCAACAAGAAACAAAAAACCTGATATTAGCCACAGCATATAAAGAGAACTGGTATAAAATGTTCTATAGGTGGCATATAACACCAATACAATTAGCTTAGATAGACATTAAATATTCACCAAGATGGGAATAGTTCTTATTATCATATGTGGTGGCTTCGTGATAAAATAAATAAATATTGGGACAGAGTCCAAAAATGGCTGGAAGAAATACTGAAAAGGAAAATTGAAAAAAAGCTGGAATTTTTCTTATTGAAAATAACCCATGAAAAATATGAAAAATGTCAAATTTATTTAATTTTACATATAATAACATTGGTGAAAATTATTTTTGTGCAACAATGGAAAAGCAAAAACATACCAAACAAAAAAGATTTAATAAAAAAGATAATGTCTTGTGCAGAAATGGATAAATTAACAATGGAGATAAAAGATAAAAGTGTCTCTCTCTGTGTGTTTTATATTATATATATTCATCTAAAATAAATATTAGAAACAAAAAAAAGAGGATCGGTCAAAAGAGGAACAAAAGATATACCTATGTAAGATTTATATATAATTCAATGTGTATAATGTATATAATAATAGTAATGGCGGTAATATAGAAATATCACAATAAGAAATAAGAAACAGGACTGTCATACATTGTCCAATGTTTTTAAATGTCTGTCTATGTATATTTATATTGAAATTAAAAAAAAACCTTTTAAATTAAAAAATAACAATTTTCTCTTTAATTGCAAGAATGTTTAAATATTTAAATTGTGGTAGTAAAATCTCTGATTGGTATTCTCAGTCCAAATCATGTAAAGCCTTGTTTTATGCATTTTACCTATTTTAATAGCATTCTTAATCAAAAGTTGGTCTTCGTATTACTAGAATTTTGAAAACCCTTTTCGCTCAAAAATATTTTTTTGATGTTACTGTCAGTGATTCTTACTAACAATTGAAGGTTGTATATAGAGATTGGGGATAAATTGTTTGGTGGCATTTCTTTGCTTTATTTTCAACTGCATGACCAGAAATATTCATCTTGTGTTGAGTTACTCCTCAAATAATCTTTCCTGCAACATTGGATGGGAAAGTGAAATGGAAAGACATGTGAGTTTAAATCCAGGAAGCTTATTTTCCCCTGGTGTATTCCCATTCTCTATTTTCTAGTTTGTTCTTTTACAATTTTTATTGCTTCTATAGTTCCATTCATTCAGTTTTTCTATTCATATGCCCATTACACTGTGTTGTCAGATTGAAGCCATCATTTGGAGTTAGAGACTTTGGCCTGCCACAATTAGAATAGTACTGTGGGAGTCGGGAGGGATGGTTGCATGAGAAGGAAAGTTACTAGCCATGACAAATTCCTTCTTGAAAGTTCAAGGTCATCCTTTGTTCAGCACTAGCAGAAGTACAGAGGAGGTCCATGGACTTGCAGACAACCAGACTAGTCCATTTGATGAACTTGTGGGTGTGGGGATGAACCTTAAGCTGGGTGGAGAACTGTAGGAAAGTTAGTACCATTTTGATTACAATCTGTGACCAACACGAGTCTGATAATAAATGGGAACTTGGAAGAGAGCCAAGGTTTGGACTCTGATTTATTTCTTGGATGTTATTTGGAATGCTGACATGTGTTTTATTTGGTTATCTGAATGGTATTCCAAAATTCAGTTTGCTGTGTGTTTTAAACTAGGATATATTTATATTACAACAAAGGTATGAATAATAGCTACTGAAATGCAAAAACTGATATTTGGCTGGATTGTGTGTACCATAAAATGAAGAGTTAAATTGAACGTGGGCAGGACTCAGCATTTGAATGAAACATTTCTGTTTTTCTCTAAAAGGATAAAAATAGGCAACTAATTTGGACATGATGGAAATGCATCATGAATCAAATCTCATAGCATACTTTTTTTATATATCTCCTTTCCATATTTTCCCATTAAAACACATGTTGAAGATTACAGTGTTTTTTTGGAGTATAAGATGCACCAAAGTATAAGACACATCTAAGTTTGGGGGCAGGAAATCAAAGAAAAAAGGCCTCTACCTCTCTGCTAAACAGCAACCAGCACAGATGTCCGCTGTGCATTTCTGTGTATGTATGTCTGACCCATAGAAATAGCAAAGAGTTGGAGAAATGCACATTATGGCAATATATTAATGCTAGAAAGTTTTCTTAAAGGTAGTCACACTACATTTATTTAATTATAGATCTACTCCAAACATGTCTAACTCAGAGTTTAACTCAGCTGCCTTATCTTAATACTAAAAGGGACACTGTTACATTTCAGATTATACTTTTACAAATCTTTAAATTTGATATGGCTTTCTGGAAATATAGTTATTCTCTTCTATTTAAAAGAAGATACAATAGCAGTGGCCCTCTTCATATTAAGCATTTATTTTAAAAAGCTTCTTCATTTTGTTAAGTTGTCTAAAACAATAATTAAGTAGTCTTTTAAAAATAAGTCTGATAATTTGAACATTCTATAGACATTTATAGTCATTGACTTACCTCCTGGCAGTTTTCAGCAGTCCAACATTGCCAGCAGTCCACCTCACAGCTAGTTTCACTTCTAATTCTAGCATCTTGCTTGCCTGCTTCTGAATCAGCTGTGTGTTGGAGGCTGATACTCAATTGCTTATGCTAGTCAGGGTCTGGGCTGCGCTGTTTGTTGCAAGGAGGTAAATTTGCAAGGCAGAGACTAAAGGGTGGGGCTGGCTGAGTGGGGCTACATTCGATGTATAAGACTCACCCAAGTTTTCACCCTATTATGGGGAGTAAAAAGGTGCATCTTATATTCCCCCAAAATATGGTATATACCAGGATACTGAAAATCAGAAACTGGGGTATGTGTTCAATACTATCAGAAACTTATTTTGTGTAAGAATAAAAATAGTTCTAATGTGTAATATTTAAATCACAGAGCAAGACTGTGTTCATATTGGAAAGGTATTTTATTTTATTATTTTTATTTATTCATTTGTATCCCTCTCAACCTTATGAGTGAGTTGGGCTGAGAAACCCAACTGGCTGAAGATCACCGAGTTGGCTTTCATGGCTAAGCTAGTATACAACTCCCAGTATCCTGTTTCTAGCCTGGTGCTTTAACCACTAGACCAGGGGTCAGCAACCTTAAACACTCAAAGAGCCACAAAGGTCCTAACCGGAAGTAGCCCATTCAATTTTGGAGACAACCGGAAGCCCAGTTCCCTCATCATAATCTCCTCCTTGTGCAGCATCCCTTTTCCTCTGCCAACTGGAAGTCCAGTTTCCCTACTATATTGACAAAGTGTCCTTTTTTCTCTACCTATCCCAATCGAAAGCCTTCTCAATGACGGAGCCGACTGGCGACTGGGAGCCACAGCAGAGAGATGAAAGAGCTACAAGCGGCTCCAGAGCTGCTGGTTGCTGACTCCAGCACTAGAACAAACCGGCTGTCCTTCGATTTGATTTGATGATGGATGTGGCTTCATTGCTTGCTCTGACTATTTTCTCCAGCAGCCCTCTTTTGGCATTTCAAGTCAGCTTTTTTGAAGCACTCACAATAGTTTCTGTACAAGAAAGGTGGAGAACACTGCCAAATTTAGTAGAGAGCCTGACTATGTAACCTGCTAACAATAGATACTTTTAAATGAAATTGATTCCTGTGGGAATATTAACCACAGGCTTCAGGGGTCTCTGGCCTGCACAGTGGAGCATTTGATTATAAGGTTTAACTTTTGCCCTTGATGTTCATGCAAATTCAGCAACCTTTGTTATTGACTGTGACGAGTTTGTTGACCTTCAGAATGGGAAGTATGCTAAATCTATCAGATTTGTTGACTGTAAAAAAAAAAGTAATTAAAGGGCAATTTGGAGAAAGCCAGGGCAAGAGGATCATGCTGCTGCTTATTCTTTATAAAAAGGGGTTGTGGTTGCTGATGTACCAATTTGATGAAGCAACCTATTGTTGGCAGCCTATTGTTCAATTTGGTATAAATAATGTTTGTTTATTATCATGCGTGTGTCTACAAGACTAGCAACGTGCACAGATTTTTCATGAATCAATATTTAATACTAATTTGCTTAATCTACCACCACAACATAGCCTTGTAATAAAGTGGTCGAGCACAATGGTGTCAGGGAACTTTGATGATCCTGCCTGTGTTTAACATTTTTAGCTGAGGTCAGCATTCAAAATGTATATGATTCGCTCCCATACAGTATTGATTTTTAATAAATATTTAAATAATGCAGATCTTTCGTACAAGGGAAAAAGAGAAAAGGGGGGTTCATATAATAAATGATGCAATTTTCTCTCTCTCTCATGGGTTCATAGGGAAAGAGAGAATGCTGCTTTGACCAGAATCTTCTTACTTGAATATATTTTCTTTTCCATTCTCAAAATGAGAAAAAGGAAAGCACTGAAGAAAAAAACCCAGGGCTTGGAATTTTATTTAATTGGCAAGCTTCAAAATCTGTCACCAGGTCCCTAAGGAAACGTGCAGTATCATTTGAACTCTTATGGTAAGTATCCTGCATGGTCATCAATATCAAAAAATTGATGACTGTAACAAATTAGGTTGTAGCTGTTCCAAAAAAAGTAGTGACAGTTTATCAAGATGCTGTATGAAATGCCAAATTAACATGCATGAGCAGCATATTAATTAAGCCCATGGAAGAGAAAGTATTGGACAGGAGCTGGAGCTGTTCTTGTTGCAGAAGGAACTTGGTCATTTTTTGCATTTAAAAGGGTAAGCTAGAATGATCAATGGTCATAGTAAATGTACTTTTCGGGCTCAAATAATTTCCAGATTAATTAAAAGAGGGCAGTTGTCAAAATAAATGCATATTATATAACATAATACTTTCAAGTTCTAGTTCAACTACATGCTTTCACTGCTAACAGAGAGACAGACAGACAGACAGAATGAAAGAGAGAGGATTAGAAAAAGAATGAGAGCTAGATAGAGAGAGAGAGAGAATGACAAAGTGAAAGAGAGAGAGGGGGGAGAGGGAAATGGGAGGGAAGGAGGGAGAGAATGAGAGAAAGAGGGAGAATGAGAGAAATTAGAATGAGAGAATGAGAGACAGAGGAAGAGAGAAAGAATGAGAGAGAGAGTGAATGAGAAAGAGAGAGGGTGGGAGAGAGAGAGACAGAGAGAGAGAATGAGAGACAGAGGCAGAATGAGAAAGAGAATGAGAGAGAAAGAAAAAGAGAGAGACAGAGAATGAGAGAGGGAGAGGGAGAATGGGAGAGAGAGAATGAAAGAGACTGAGACAGTAAATGAGAGAGAAAGAATGAGAGAGAGGGGGAGAATAAGAGAGAGAGGTAAAATGGGAGAGAATGAATGAGAAAGAGATAGTGGGGAGGAAGAAAGACAGAGACAGAGATATAATGAGAGACACAGAGAGACAGAGAGAATGAGAGAGAAAGATACAGAGAATGAGACAGAGGGAGAAGGAGAGAAATAAGAGAGAGACAGACAGAATGAGAGATAGGTTATGATAAAATGGGAGAATGAGATGGATGGAGAGAATGAGAGAGAGAGAGAGAGAGAGAGAGAGAGTTGGTTAAAATTTCAGTTCTTAATAAATGAGCCATGGCTCATTCTTTCCTATAGCAGGCTAATAACCCAATAACAAATGTAGCAATGACATTTCTGCATGTGACATTACACTTGCAAACCCAGATCCTATGCACTTATTTTCTAGTACAGGAATCTCCTTTGTGGGCTATAAATATGGAGATGAAAAAATGTCCCTGGTGGCATGTAAATGAAAGCCCCCAAACAGAAAATGATATAAAGATGCTAGTAATATAACGAAAGGGAAATAACATAGGGCATCCAGGATAGTATTTATAGCAATGATACCCCTTAACATCTTCTAGCAGTAAATATAGTTGCTTCATGCTAAGAAAGCCACTATGCAAATCTTACTCCCGTTTTTAAATAAATTAAAATCGAAGCAGAGCAATGATGGGATTGGAACAATTGAGTCAGGGAGATGCCCAATATTAGATGCATCCATTATTGTATCAGGTTCCTTTTTCTTACAGGGTTTCATAGAGTTGTATTAGAAATAATAATAATAATAATAATAATAATAATAATAATAATAATAATAATAATTATTATTATTATTATTATTATTATTATTATTATTATTATTATTATTAATTAGATTTGTATGCCACCCCTCTCCGAAGACCTCAGGGCAGCTCACTACAACGCAAACAGTGTACAAATCCAATTTTAAAAATACAATTTAAAACCCTTATAATAAAATAATTACACAATCCAATCAAACCATACACCAACCTTGACAATTGTGTATGCGTGTGTTAATTTCCCCATACCTGGTGGCAAATATGATTTTTTAATAACTTACGAAAGGCAAGGCTGGTGGGGGCAGTCCTAATCTCTGGGGGGAGTTGGTTCCAGAGGGCCGGGGCCGCCATAGAGAAGGCTCTTCCCCTGGGTCCCGCCAGACGACATTGTTTAGTCGATGGGACCCAGAGAAGGCCAACTCTGTGGGACATAATCAGCCGCTGGGATTTGTGCAGCAGAAGGCGGTCTCGAAAGTATTGCCAGGAATGGGAGTTGGAGAGGCCTATGCATACAAAGCATTTTGTCTATCACAGAACTATATGCCTTCCCCATTTGCTACCTGACATTCTCAATGACTGGAAGGAGCAAGAACAGAGAGGGCCTTCCAGAAAGTTGGAACTCTTTTGTAATTCCAGGAATCCAACACAAACTTGTACCTTAGGAACTGTTTCTCTGAATTTGTTCTTCAGGCCAAGCCTGGTATATTGTGCCAGAAAGTTATGCGGGATCCCCAGGGAAGGATATGTTCAAAGGGCTGAGAAGTAAAATACAATTCGTCCCTGTTGTTGGGTTTGGGGTTTTTTTGGAAATGGGGATTGAGGGTCCATAAATGCTGTAAAAATGTATTATTATTTTGTCTACTTGCTGCTGCTTGTTCTGCTCTGATTATTGTTATTTTTGTTCTACAGGCAAACCTGATTTGGATGGCGGTGTTTCTTTTTTTCATCATGGCCTTTTCAGAAGACAATCCCTAAATTCCCTGGTACATCAATTTGTCCTGACAAAAATCCCCAGAAGGTTCAACTTCTGGCTTTTATTGGAAATTCTAGAGAGCCATGGCAACCTTATTTTGCTCAAAAGAAAATGTTTCACTTGAAATGAGATGGCTTTTTTTGTGCCTTTGAAGTACCAACTATTTTAAGGGGAGGTTCACTTGTGTAAATATGCATAACATTGCAGCTTTGGTCAAAATGAAATATCAATTGGGGTTTATGATGAACAATAGTTTGCTTTCTTTGTTTGCAATTTGCCTTTGGGCGTGGAGTAATAATATCTCCCTCAAGGGATTCAAATTATATTTTCAGACTCAAATATGCCTTGCTCCTTCAGTTAAACATTTCCCATCAAAAGCAGTAAGTCTGTATCCTGTGATCTTGCCAAGCAATTATATGTCATTGTACCTTATACTTTTCATCTTAAAACCTTACCCTTATTATTTCCCCTGTTGCTCTGGAAAGCAATAAAAATACATAATAGCCTATTTTACTGACCTTTACAATCTGTTGGTCCCAACTGCTCCCTGAAGCAGTAATAAAGGTCAAGAGGTTTTCAGAGGAAAAATGAATTCCCTTTGCTCATTGCACACTATATAAACTCTGGAATTGTGCTTGGCATCAATTTTTAAGATTTGGAAAAAGGTAAGTATGATTATTCCATCAGTGAAAATCTTACTGCTTCTTCATTTGGATTGGTTGGCTGCTTTTCAAGAGCTACTAAAAATGAATCCATGTGACCTGCTGCCTATATCATTAGAGGAACATACTCAGTTGATCAAAATTCCCACACATTATTTTGATGGAGAACGCATTGCAAATCTGAGATTAGAGGAAGTTATGAAGTGTTGTGATTCAGCCTGAGGCTGCTCAGGGACTGGCTGCGTCTCTGCTGGATCCAGGCCCAGAGGAGGAGGACAGTGAACAGGAGGGGGAGGACCAGGCAGACGGGGGAGAGGAAAGTCAGGAAGAGGATGAGGGGGAGCAGCCTGAGAGCCCCGGGGGGGGGCTCTCCCCAGCCAGTAGCCTGGCCTCATTGGATGAGGAAGCACAGGCTATAATTGACATGAGACAGTGACGTGCAGCTCAGAGACGGGACCAATTAGAAAGGTATTGGCATCACTGAATTGGCAACAGCTGGGTTTGGGTGTGGGTCTCCTCAGCAGGGTTTAAAAGGCAGGCACGCCTTTTCAGCCATGTGGAGCGTTATCAACTGGAAGTTCTGTGACCCTGCTTTGTTTCTCGGCGTCTCTGATCTTGGCTTGCGGCCTAGAAGACTGGAAGACTTGGGGGAGGCGTATGTTTGTTATCTCCAGCGTTGTTTTTGACAGCAAGAATCCTGTTTTACTTCATGGCCTTCATGAAACATCTTTGAAGTTTCAGCGTGTTCCTGTTTGTAAGGACATTTTCTGTTACCTGTGTTTGCTTTGAATTCTATAAACTGCCTTTGATTTTTACCAGTGTGTCTGGATTCTCTTTTTGGGTTGGTGTTTGCCTCTGGAGGAACCCAGACAGAACATGAAGTTACCTTAAGTATCACTCTTTTGTGGCTACATTCTATTATAGTGTATAATTCACTGATTCTATTGTGAATCTCATACTTTTTAACAACAACAAAATGGTATTTTGAAATAAATTTGGACAAATTAATGAATAGATTGATTATTCTAGAAATTGGAACAAATATGAGACTACTGGATTTGAGTAATTATTTGAGAGGTTTAGGGCTTAGATTTTAGCTGATGCTTAAATTGTTTATTTTGATATAAATTGTTATAATCCTGTGCTGTATCACTCCCCCTGGGTTCCCTTCCATATCTTCTACCTATACAATCCCAATATCTGAGTAAAAATTCTAGTTTTAATGGCTTAAATCCTAGGCTTAATTCTAGCCTTTTGAATAGCTAGAAGGGTGTGGGCTTGTCAGTCAAATAACTGCTGGGAAGATGTTCCACAAGATAGTGGCAGCAATATAAAAGTCATATTTCTCAGATCCCATAGATTTCAGAGAGAGGAATCTGGAGCATGCCCACTTGATGTGACATGTATTCTAGCCAAAGGTATTCATCTGGCTAACGTGCTTAGACTGATTAGCTTTAGCACATTATTTTATCCCCTGGTTAGAATTGGAAAACAATTTTCTTTGGAGGGAGTAGCAATGAAAACAAGCCTGCAAACCAGGAAGGTTGTTAGCATCTCGTGAGGGCTGAAAAAAACTTTTCTGAAGGTAGTAGTAATGAAAACAAGCCTGCAAAGACTTAGGGCTGGAAAAAACCTTTTTTGGAGGGATAGCATTGAAAAAATCCTGCAAGCCAGGAAGGTTGTTAGCATCTCGTGAGGGCTGGGGGGAAAAGCTTAAAAAATGCTACATTTGGAATATAAGACGCCCCCAAATTTTCAGCCTCTTTTGGGAGGGAAAAAGGTGCCTCTTATACTCTGAAAAATATGGTATCTAAAAATAAAAACAGTAAGTCCTGAGGGAGGTAGACGAAGGTACCTCCAAGTTCCTAGTCCTTTATCATGGACTATTACCATTTATTTTATTTTATTTATTTAATATCAAATTTATATTTCCACCTATTCACCCATGGTGACTCAAGGGCTGCTTTAAACCACATTTAAAAACAATACAACAAGTTAAAAATCAAATAAATTAATATAGTAACAAAATAATAATAAAATCACACCCATACACCCACACACACCATCCTGGTGGCAATAGATCATAAAATAAAGCAAAGCAAAGTAAAGTAAAGTAAAGTAAAGTAAAGTAAAGTAAAGTAAAGTAAAGTAAAGTAAAGTAAAGTAAAGTAAAGTAAAGTAAAGTAAAGTAAAGTAAAGTAAACTAAAAAGTAAAGTAAAGTAAAGTAAAGTAAAGTAAAGAAGTAAAGTAAAGTAAAGTAAAGTAAAGTAAAATAAAATAAAATAAAATAAAGCAGTTGTACAGTAGTTTGGTTTATTAAGGTGAAAAAGAAGAGGTCCTTCATAGCCACCAACACAAAACATACCTCTTATCTCAAACAATCATGAAATGCTTTACAATCCCATTTTACAAATTTCTTGATCTCTGACAAGGTTTCATATGCAGTGAAGCGCTACCAAAGTTTTTACTACCACACTGTGGGCATGGTTTATGTATCTCTCTCTCATTGTTGCAATTTCTTTCAACATCTTTCTGGGGTGGAGCTCCATTTACTACCCCACTGTGTTCCCCTCTGTCCGGGCAGTAGCCCACCCCTGGCCATATGTAATTCAGAAATTTCCATTGCAAAAGTAGTTTACAAATACAGGGGATGGACAAAAAATGGAAAAACTTGACTTCTTAGCATCATAATGTTTCAACATGTTCAAATCAATCAAAACTTGACATATTTAACGTGTTTTTTAAATTAATTCTGTTATTTGATGTGTTTTTTTAAAAGTACCTTTTTTTTAACAGAAATTTAAGGAAATATGTTATAACCAGTGATGGGCTCCTATGGAAACGGTCAGGAACGCAGTTCTGGTAGCAAAATTTGGAGCTCCATCCCAGAGCACCCAATTTGCACTGAAAGATATTGGAACAAAATGCATAAGCCACACCCACAGTGTGGTAGTAAATTTTTTGGTAGCCCATCACTGGTTATAATCTTCTAGAGATGGCAGGCCTTTCAGACGTTCAAAAAGGCCAAATGGTTGGTGTTCGAATGGCAAGCGCTAATGTAACAGAAAGTGCCCAAATGTTTGGCGTTTCAAGAGGTAATGTCTCAAAAGTAATGATTGCTTTTGAAAGAGAAGGGAAAACATCCTCAACCAAGCACAGGTCTGGTCAAAAGTTGAAGTTGTCTGAGAGAGACAGTCGGACTCTAAAGTGCTAATGATGATAATGCACCAATCCATAGAGCAAGAAGTGTTAAAGAATGGCATGAGGAACATACTAATGAAGTTCAGCATCTCATCTGGCCACCACAAACACCAGATCTCAACGTTATTGAGCATTTATGGTCGATTTTAGAGATTCAAGTAAAAAGGTCGATTTCCACCACCATTGTCTCTAAAAGAACTGGAGGGTGCTAAAATTCCTTTGGAAACAATTCACAATTTGTATGAATCAATGCCTTGGAGAATTGAGGCTGTATTTGCCGCAAAAGTTTTTAGTTTAGTTTAGTTTTATTGGATTTATATGCCACCCCTCTCCGAAAACTCGGGGCGGACCAACACCACATTAAAAGATATTTTGATAATTTTTTAAGGTGTTTCCAGTTTTTTGTCCGCCCTCTGTATATTCAAAGGTGAAATAAATGGAGGGAACAATGAAACTATCTGTGGGTATGCCATCAAGAGCCAGTTCTGCCTTTTCTTCATTGTGCTTTTCTTTGGCCTGGAACAAAAGTAGAAAATGAGCATTGACTCACCTGATACGCTCTTTCTCTTGGTAGAGGAGTCGACAGTCAGGATGGGTTGTACTCGCTCGTTAGAGGCATGTCCGAGTCATAGAAGTATAAAAAGGCTGGAACCGCCCACAAACCCAGTTTTGATGACGTAACTGAAAACATTGACTCGGAGTGGCAGCACAACTCAGACTCCTAGATTCAACTAATTCAAGAAAAAAAAACCCTGAACTATATACAGGAAACTTCTTCAGCTCTACATTGAAGAGGGGAAAAAACAAGGAAAGAAGAAAAAGGTAGATAAGGGGAGGGAACTGACTGTCGACTCCTCTACCAAGAGAAAGAGCATATCAGGTGAGTCAACGCTCATTCTCCTTGGAGGGAGGAGTCGACAGTCAGGATGGGACATGTCAAAGTTATTGTCCCGAGGGATGGGCAACTTCCACTACTTGTTGTAGGACCCTCCGCCCAAAGGCCGCCTGTGCTGAGGCAAATTTATCGATCTTATAGTGGCGGATAAAAGGAGTGAGAGAGGTCCAGGTAGCCGCCTTGCATAAGTCCTCCAGGGGGCATTGAGTGGCCCAGGCCGCCGAGGAAGCCGCACTCCTAGTGGAGTGTGCGGTTATACCTAGAGGCCTCTGGACACCCTCCACGTCATAGGCTTTGGCAATGGCCCCACGGATCCATCGACCAATGGTGGACGAAGAAGCTTTGAGGCCGATCTTTTGAGGGGAGAAAAAAATAAACAGGGCCTCAGATTGCCTGATGGGCCGTGTTCTTTTCAAGTAAACATGAAGAGCTCTCCTCACGTCAAGCGTGTGCCATCTACATTCCGAAGGGTGAGAAGGTCGGGAGCAGAAGGTTGGTAGAATAATATCCTGACTCCGGTGGAAAATCGAATTGATTTTGGGGAGAAAGGACGGGTCAAGGCGGAGGACTACTTTGTCTTGGTGAAAAAGGCATAGGTCCTCTCTGACAGATAATGCTGCTAACTCGGATATCCGTCTGGCCGTTGTGATGGCAATTAGGAAAGATACCTTGAAGGAGAGATATCGTAGAGAAGCCTCTTGTAGAGGCTCATAAGGAGGCTCTGTTAACGAATACAACACCTTTGGGAGGTCCCAAGTGGGGAAACGGTGGACCACAGGGGGGGGGGGGCAGTTGGAAACGCCCCTGAGGAATCTGGACACCAAAGGAACATGAGCAAGGGATATCCAGGTGTCACAAGCGATGATGGAGGAAAGAGCTGCAGTTTGCCGCTTAATGGTATTCAGAGAGAGACCCTTATCTAGGCCGTGTTTTAGAAATTTAAGGACCTTTGAGAAGGGAATGCGAATTGGAGACAATCCTTGGGACTCACACCAGGAGCAAAAGGTTTTCCAGGTTGAGGACTAAATACGCTCCGTGGAAGGTTTGCGAGCCTTATGAATATAATCAATGACATCGTTTTCAAAATCCTGACTCCTCAGGATGCTCCGCTCAAAAGCCAGGCGGTCAAGCGGCACCTGCCTGGGTCCGGGTGTAGGAGGGACCCCTGGGAGAGCAGTTGAGGATTCACTGGTATTTACCATGGCTCCACCACCGACAACATTTTTAAGTCCGCAAACCAGGGTTGCCTGGGCCATAAGGGAGCTATCAATATTACCTCCGCTTGCTCCTCCAATATCTTGTGGCTGACTTGGGGAAGGATAGGTAATGGAGGAAAGGCGTACAGTAGTCCCCTGGGCCAGGGACAGTGGAGGGCATCGTAGTTCTCCGCCCCCTGGGACGGGAAGCGGGAAAAGAAGTGGGGAAGTTGGGTGTTGAGAGGGGAAGCAAACAGATCTATTAATGGTTTGCCGAACCTCATTGAGATTTGCTGAAAAACTCTCGGATCTAATTTCCACTCCGTTTGCTTTACTGTTGCCCGGCTGAGGGCATCTGCCTGTATGTTGTCTGTCCCCAATATGTGTTCCGATCGGAGAGAGGACAAGTGTCTCTCTGCCCAGAGGCCGATCTTCTTGGCCTCTAGCATCAGAGTCCTGGACCTGGTGCCCCCTTGACGGTTGATATGTGCCTTGGTGGCCATATTGTCGGTCCTGATGAGGACGTCCTGTCCGGCAATCAGGTGGCTAAAGCTCTTGAGGGCCAGGAAAACTGTGTGTAACTCCAGCCAGTTGATGGGGCAGGAAGACTGGCTTGCGTCCCAAAGGCCCTGAGCCTGCTGCTGGCTGCAATGAGCTCCCCATCCCGACAGACTGTCGTCCGTGGTGATGGTTACGGTGGGGGAGGATCGGAACAGGGTACCGTCCTCGATGGCTCCGGACTTCCACCACATCAGGGATCTTTGGACCTGTGGAGGAAGATGGGTTCGTCTTGCCAAGTGGGCCTGTCCAAGCTTTTGGAAGGGAAGTAAAAACCACTGGAGATCTCGAGAGTGAAGTCTAGCCCAGGGAACAATGGAAAAACAGGAAACCATCTTCCCTAACAAGGAAGAAAGGGAGGAGAGGGTGGGGAAAGGGTCGCCCTGGATTAGGGACGCCAACCCCCTAATGCTACTTATCTGTTCAGGGGAGAGACTTACTAGACCCACTGAGGAGTTGATAACTGTACCCAAATGAAGGATGGAGGTAGCAGGGGGTGAGATGGCTTTTCTGAATATTAATAGAAAAACCGTGAGCTGTAAGGACCTCGACAGTGGTCTTCAAGTGGTCCTGAGCTAGGCTAAAGGACTTCGCTAATACCAGGACATCATCCAAATAGAATTGAAGATGAATGGGTATAGATCTAAGATGGGCAGCTAAAACTGATAAAATCTTGGTGAAAACCCGGGGGGCTGAGGATAGACCAAAAGGAAGGGCCCAGTACTGAAAATGCCTTCCGGCATAGGAGAAACGAAGGAACCTACGGTGTTCCTTAGCTATGAGGATATGTAAGTAGGCTTCAGTTAGGTCCAGAGATGCCATGAAGTCTCCCCTTCTGATGCAGGCTAAGATAGTTTTAAGAGAGTGAATCTTAAACTTGTGATATTTTATATACAGGTTAAGGCGTTTCAAATACAGAATAGGTCTCCAGCCCCCCGAGGATTTGGGGACAAGGAAGAGAATAGAATAAAAACCTTGGCCCTGAAATTCAGGGGGGACGGGCTGAATGGCCCGAATGTCTAACAGGTGCTGTATGGCCTGGTCCATTAGAGCCCTCTTAGAGGGATCTTTGGGAATAGAACAGGCAATGAAGAAAGAGGGGGGAGGGGAAAGAAACTCCAAATGTAAACCCCTTGCCACTGTATTGAGAACCCAGGAATCTGAGGAAATAGCAGACCAATGGGAGGCAAACTTAGCAAGGCGACCACTGATGGGAACTGAAAGGGGATTGGGGTGGGGGATATCACCACCTACCTCTTCGGCCCTGACAGCTTCCTGCAGATCCGTGAAAGGGCCGTTTGGTTCCTCTACCTCTAGAGTTCTTGTCCTGGAAATTGTGAGGTTTGTAGCTCTGTTGAGCTGAGCTTCTGTAGTAGGAGAAGGATTGATCAGTCTGACGAAAAGGTCGACGATAGTAAGGAGATGGACGTTGAGAAGATTTCTTCTGGCTTGAGGGTAGGATCTTCTTTTTGTCCTTAGAATCGATGAGGAAGGGCTCCAGGACATCACCGAAAAGGTTCTTACCCTTGTATTCTGCTGTAGCAAAACGCCACTTGTGTTTAATATCCACTTGCCACTTCTTCAGCCAGGTCATCCTCCTGGCCGCTATTGAGGAGGCCATCGTTTTGGCTGCAAACCGTGATGTATAAAGAGTAGTGTCCGCAAGTAGTTGACAGGTGGCAAACATCTTGTTCAGGCTTTGTTGGGCTGAAATGTCAGAAGCCGGAATCTGTTCCTGCAACTGTCTGATATAGATGAGCATGGACCTGGCGAAAAAGGAAGAGGTTGTAGCTCCTTTGATTGCCCAAGCAGTGGATTGATGACTCTTCTGCAGGAGCTGATCAATTTTACGGTCTTCTCCCTTTAGAAGATCCTCCTCCTTTCCCGGCAGGTTCTCTGAAGAATGCAGGGCAAGAACTGAGAAGTCTATAGCGGGGGGCTCTAGGAAAGAGGCGAGCTCCGGAGCTACATTAAAAAATCTCTTCTCTAGATTAGAAGGAGCTGGACCTGCTCCAAGGCAGCCCTAACGGCAGAAGGAGACAAAAAAATGAGCCAGGGGTGTGTGGAAGGCCTGGGGCCCTACCACCCAGCAGATAGAGCTGTACCAAGAGGTCACCGCACCCTACTGCTTCCTCAGGACCAATTTTAAACTGAATAAATTGGAATTACTAACCTAATGAGATTATTTATAAGGAGTCACAGACAAAATAGGTTGTGCTTGCCACGAGGTGTCTCTGTTACAAGCGAGTCAGAAAAACTGGGTCTGTGGGCGGTTCCAGCCTTTTTATACTTCTATGACTCGGACATGCCTCTAACGAGCGAGTACAACCCATCCTGACTGTCGACTCCTCCCTCCAAGGAGAATATTTGGTATGTCATGAAATCAATAAATAGGTGTGTGTGTGTGTGTGTGTGTGTGTGTATTAATCCTTCACATGGAAAGGAAGGACCCCAAAAGAATAGAAACAGGCAAAGTAGATATATAGGAACAGATTAAGTGATTAAAGATTGTAAACATTTTATATAACTTTGCTATTGCAATTAACAAAATAATACTGGTCAACTGAAAGACAGGCCAGTTTATAAGAACACTGTCCTCCTGACCTAAGTTGATGAATGACAGCTCAATAACTGACACAATTTACAAAGCTTGTGGAGTAATTTACTGACTTGACATTTCTTGAAGCTGGTCTCAAAAGAGTAAAGCAAGAAATAACTTACTCTAACTGCCATCAAGAACTGCTCTGTCCCCTCCCTATTTTCTCTAATGGAACAATGGCATAAATGCTTTTCACAGGATTTTAGTTCACCAGTCTAAGGAATCAATTCACATTTCTCTCTCTCATTGTGTGGCAATGTAATGTTCAATTGTTTTATTTCGTGAACTAAACAGATTAAAAATTCTACTAATGATGTACTTCATGTGAATATAAAAAGAACAATGTACCAGTTACTTCAACACTATTTTATTTTTATGGTATTCAAAGTTTTAAACAATTCCCGCATCAAATCCTCTTCCTCCTGAGCAGAGACTTAAAAACTTCAAATACATCTACATTGAGATGTAAATGATATTTCCAGAAATCTGGAACCATTGTAAATGTAATATTTTTAAAGAGTGGGGAACCTTCTCACAAAGTCAAAGGTTGATTATTTTAAAATAATGTCAAATAGTAGATTACCCCAGCATTTATTAAATAAGGGCTTGTTTCACTTGTTGTAAGGAAAATCCTTGTGGGTTTGGTTCCAAGCATAGTTCCCTCTAAGCTAAGCAGTGAGCAATCGCTCACTTAAAAATCATCATCAACTCAGAGTTTTTCAAACCTGCCCAGAAGCCGAGAGGGAAAGAGTGAGAGGGAAGGAGAGAGAGAGGAAGAGAGAGAAACAGATAGAAAAAAGAGAGGAAGGAAAAGAGAAAGAAAAAGAAAAAGAATGGGAGTAAGGAAGAGAGAAAGAAAATCAAAATCTAGTTTGAAACTAGCTCAACTATTTAAGTGGCATTTTGATATTGATAGAGTTGCCCTATTATGAGCTCACTGTTATAGACACACAGTACAGTATTTTATTTTGAAATTCTCTGAGGCAAAACAGAGTGGGTTTTTTATTTGTTTGTTTGTTTGTTTGTTTATTTAATATTTCTGTGCCGCCCAGTCCCGAAGGGACTGCCGCTCAGACACTATACTTTTCCGCCCACCCCAAAAAAATATTAGAGGGAACACTGGTTCCAAGTGGAGAAAACACTGTAATAATGGGCTGCATGTTTCTACATTTCTCAGTCAGGGATCTTCTATATATAAATATTTAAATATTTCCCAGGATATTCCATTTTTCTAGGAGAGGGGTGGATGCTAACTTCCTACACCAGTGATGGCGAACCTATGGCATGGGTGCCATCTCTGCTGGCACGTGACCCATTGCCCTAGCTCAGCTCCAATGTGCATGTGTGTGCCAGCCAGCTGATTTTTGGCTCGCACAGACTTTGGGAGGACATTTTTTTTGTTTCCAGAGAGCCACTGGAGGGGATGGGGGAGGTTGCTTTGACTCTCCCCAGCTCCAGGGAAGCCTTTGGAGCCTGGAGAAAGTGAAACATGAGCCTACTGGGCACACTAGAAGTTGGAAAACAAGCCATTTCCAGCCTCTAGAGGACTTCCAGTGGGCGGGGCAAGCTGTTTTTGTCCTCATCAGGCATTGAATTATGGGTGTGGGCACTCACGCATGCATGATAGTGCAAGCACATGCTCTTTCGGCACCCAAAGAAAAAAAAGTTTCACCATCACTGTCCTACACACTGTAAAGAGAAACTTCTCATTTCTAGAATGGGAGATTAGCAGAGTATTTATGCTAAGTGGCTGTCAAACCTCTGATAACTAATACAGATAAATATTTCAGAATGTCATTTCTCCTACTCTTCCCATACTCCCTCCCCTAAACAAAACCAATTCTTTTCAGAACATTTTGACAGGTTAGTTCCATGAATGCCATTCAGAAAACATGTTATTTCCACATGAAGGGATGTGTTTGAATTTATAATATACCCTGTGTGAGTACATGTTTATAAATATGTAATCATACATGCATACACATCATACACACATTCAGAGAGAGAAAGTATATAATTTCATGCAGTGAAAATGGGAAGACCTCTTATAAATTGAAGTTATCTTCGATCACATTTATTTTTGCTTATCAAACCTTCCCAAATGGGAATACCTGGAATCACTAAAGATTTTCTACTGGATATGTAAAGTTTAGCCTTGCAGGATTTTGTTTATAAAAATTGTTCAAAATAACACAGCAAATTGCATGGTTTTTCCTCCCTTTTAAGAACACAAACCTTTGAAATATGAATTATCCATGAAGTTAGAAATTGATTTTTATATTTTTTTATATTTAAGAATAGTTTCTTGCCAATAATTATTAGCTGTGGTAGGCAGAGTGCTTGCCAATTATCTAGCACTTGATTAACAGTGCATCTCAAATCAGAAGTAAGCCCTGTTGCGTTCAACAGGATTTATACCATTTTGAAATAGTGCTCCCTTAATTCAACAGCAAAATGTCAATTTCTGTCAGATTTGTTTTACATTATTTGACAGGGGGATTAATTAGCAGGGAAATAGTAGAGCTAAACCTCTGGTAGATTTAATGGAGTTAATTTTCCTTGATCCACACAACTCAGCCAAAATTTGACCATCATTATTGAAAATCAGAGTTGGCTTTTGCAACCTCTTCAATACTCCTCCTCCTCCTTCTATCAACTTCAGCCCAGGGCTCCTAAACTATTTACTTATGGGATAAATACAGATATAATGTTTTCCCCTGGTTTTGCAAGCTCTTTGGTTGTTCAAAAGCTTCATCTAATGTGGGGGATAGATACCAATTATTGCAGATTGCTGCTGAGGCATTGCTTAAACTTTTTGATCCATTTTTCCCATTATATTTATTTTGTATTTTGCCTAAGTCTGTCAAAGAGGCATGGTAACTCAGTAACTTAAAAGATGATGGAGAAGCACTATACTCTGGTGATTTGAGTTCTACCACCACGTAATGGGAGGGAGCTCTGTGAGACTATTTTTTAACACTCTGTTTTTACCAAATGCTTTATGTTCATGAGAAAAACAGTAAAATGTTTATTTATAGTAGTGATAAATGGCCAGAGCTTTATGTTGGAAAAAGAGATCATGGCAGACCAAGTGATTTTAAGTGGAGGTAGGTGGGAGAGGCTGTAATGCTAGATCTGATTAAATTAGTAATAAGATTTCTACTCTTCACTTTAGAATCTGCTTATGCTTGCCAAATGCCAGTTGCTATGAATTCCCCAAATCATAAACCATTGCAATGTATCTAACTGCTTTAATCTTCCAGTATTTCTAAATCAGCAAATTACAATAATTCAAACTATAAAATGATTGATTGGGGAAACGCATTGGGTATGACAGAATAACCTTAGGAAGAAACCATAAAAAGAAGAGAAAACTATGATTAAAATAACCAACGTTATCATTTATTCAAGGTTATAGATAGACTTAACCTACAACAAAACCAACAGAGGCTCTAGCTAGGCTAATATAAATCCCTATTAATAAGTTATAAGTTTAAATCAACCTGTTCCTGGTTGCTATAGTTACTGGCACATACCTACTGATAGAACTCAGGAGTGGTCACTCTATGGAATGAAGCTATATATTAAATATTTTTAATTTAAAGCTCCTCCCATTTACCAAAATCAATTTTGAGACTAATTACTAGACATCTATAGCCTTCATCCCACAAGAACTATTGTATGAAAACAAAACATGCTTTCTTTTACTGAGTTGGTGCTTGCTTTTATCCATGACACTATCTCCTTTTTAAAAACCTTCTGTTCAATTAGTAGCTCAGATTGAGGTACTCCCAAATAGCAGTTTTTAATCCACTGTGAGGTGTGAATGCACCTGAAATATCCAAGCTCTTGTTAGTCTTGACACCCAGATGGCCAGTTCAGTGGTTCCCAAGCAGCTATTCAGGTATTTATTACTAACAAGCGACAAAAAATAGCATTAATACAAGTAATCCCAAATAAAGCAAGACATATTCCTACATTATTTGATTCATAGCCCACTCTCTGCTGGACCCTAAAGGTGAAACTCGTGGAACACCTGAGCTCTGACTGGCAAAGTGATCAGAGAGATTGGCTGGTCTATGAGACCCTGATAAACATTTTTCCATTGCTAATGCAGCTGGAAACTAGCAATCTTGAGTAATATCAGTGGGAAGAAAATGAAGCCTTGTTGGTTTCTTTCCTTTCCTCTTAATAAGGTTAATGTTGCTATTTCCCCACGCTATTACATTGTGAGCAATGTAAAACTGTGATTGATGGCAGAATTATTGAGGAAATGGACTTGAGGATGATGATTCCTTCCCTCCAGTGTGGTATGTTTTTTATTATTATTATTTATTATTATTAATTATTATTATTATTATTATTATTATTATTATTATTATTATTATTAAAATTTAAATTTGTATGCCACCCCTCTCCATAGACTCGGGGCGGCTCACAGCAATAATAAAAACAATGTACAATAACAAATCTAATAACAAATCTAATATTTAAAAATATCTAAAAATCCCTTATTTAAAAACAAGACATACACACAAACAAACAAACAAACATACCATACATAAAATATAAAGGCCAGGGGGAGACATCTCAATTCCCCCATGCCTGATGGCAGAGGTGGGTTTTAAGGAGTTTATGAAAGGCAAGGAGAGTGGGGGCAATCCTAATCTCTGTGGGGAGCTGGTTCCAGAGGGTCAGGGCCGCCACAAAGAAGGCTCTTCCCCTAGATCTTGCCAGATGACATTGTTTAGTCAACAGGACCCGGAGAAGGCCGACTCTGTGGAACCTAACTGGTCGCTGGGATTTGTGTGGCAGAAGGCAGTCCCGGAGATATTCTGGTCCGATGCCATGAAGGGCTTTATAGGTCATAACCAACACTTTGAATTGTGACCAGAAACTGATCGGCAACCAATGCAGACTGTGGAGTGTTGGTGTAACATGGGCATACTTAGGGAAGCCCATGATTGCTCTCGTAGCTGCATTCTGCATGATCTGAAGTTTCCGAACACTCTTCAAAGGTAGCCCCATGTAGAGAGCATTACAGTAGTCAAACCTCAAGGTGATGAGGGCATGAGTGACTGTTAGCAGTGACTCCCAGTCCAGGTAGGGCCGCAACTGGTGCACCAGGTGAACCTGGGCAAACGCCTCCCTCGCCACTGCTGAAAGATGGTTCTCTAATGTAAGCTGTGGGTCGAGGAGGATGCCCAAGTTGCAGACCTCTCTGAGGGGGTCAGTAATTCCCCCCTCAGATGGACAGATGGAATTGTCCTTGGGAGGCAAAACCCACAGCCACTCCATCTTATCAAGGTTGAGTTTGAGTCTGTTGACACCCATCCAGACCCTAACAGCCTCCAGCACATCACTTCCACTGCTTCGTTGACTGGACATGGGGTGGAGATGTATAACTGGGTATCATCAGCGTACTGATGATACCTCACCCCATGCCCCTGGATGATCTCACCCAGTGGTTTCATGTAGATATTAAATAGCAGGGGGGAGAGGACCAACCTCTGAGGCACCTCACAAGGGAGAAGCCTAGAGGTTGACCTCTGACCCTCCACTAACACCGACTGCAACCGACCGGAGAGGTGGGAGGAGAACCACTGAAGGACAGTGCCTCCTACTCCCAACCCCTCCAGCCAGCACAGAAGGATACCATGGTTGATGATATCGAAAGCCGCTGAGAGGTTAAGAAGCACCAAGACAGAGGATAAACCCCTGTCCCGGGCCCGCCAGAGATCATCCATCAACGTGACCAAAGCAGTTTCCATGCTGTAGCCGGGCTTGAATCCTAACTGCTGAGGGCCTAGATAATAGTTTATGCATGACAGGGTACCATCACACCTACTTAATCCCCAACCATTTGACCCAAGGGATGGTACAAAAATACTGCCGAACCCAGGCCTCCTGTAATGTATAAACTGGACATAGCAAAATGAGAAGTCATCTTTTCCCATACATACAATACCTACTTCACATCCCTTGATTTTGTGTAAGGAGTACAACATTCAAAGTATAAAATAATCATGATTGTTATATATCCATAACTGTTCTGTTGGGTTCTCTGGTAGACTCCTCCCAAAAATTCACAGGTACAAATTTCAGACACACACACACACGTTTGAAAATTCAAAACAATGTTCTTTACAATGAAAATTCCCTTAACCTAAGCCCTCTTTTGGTATAGCAAAGAGCACTCGTCTCCAAAACAAAATGGTAATTTGTACAAATCCCTTATCAGTTCTGTGATACTTAGCTTGCAGCTTTGAGGCAATTCACAGTCCTTCTTTCACAAAGTGAAACACACTTTGCTCTGGTTTAGTTTCAAAGTGGGAAAAAATCAGCACACAAAAGGTCAAAGTCAGTAAAGCAGTCACGAAACACAACGATCAGATAATCCTCCACAATGGCCAAACCCACAGGCTTCACCACAGCCCCACCCAACCACAGGTGGCCTCATTTTCTTTGATAATAATCTCTCAGTTGTTGTTGCCTATGCATCGCTCTCCGCATGCGTGGCTGTATCATTAACTCTTGTTCTGAATCCAAGGAGGAGCTAGAGAATTGATCTCCTCCTGAGCTGTCTGCCACACTCTCCTCCTCCCTGTCACTCATGTCTTCTTGGTCAGAGGAGCCTTCATCAGCAGATTCCACCGGGGGCAAAACAGGCCTGCAGCATGTCGATGTCTCCCCCACATCCACAGTCCTTGGTGCAGGAGCTGGGCCAGAGCTAACCACAAAAATAACTAAAAGGGGGAAAGTTAGTAGTGAACTATTCAAGAATTTTGTATTTAGGCTAGATTATCTATGAGCGGACTTTCACTTATGCTTTGAGAATTGTCCTGACTTTTGCCTTTTGTGGAAGGTATGTATCTCCTACAAGTAATCTAGGGATCTTTCTTCCCTAGATATATTCTGAACTTACACTTTAATTAGTATTAATTTAACAATTGACATTTTATAAAGTTGAGTAATTGTGGACCTTAGATGGTAAAAAAAATCAATATTAATTAACCTTTTTTCTGGAAGGAAGAGGGAAATGGGTTGAGCCTTTTTGTTTTTTTAGGAAGACTTTGTTTTGGGTGCATGAGGCTCTGGGGTCAGATCTGCTATCGCTGCCAAGCTGGGCAAGGACTCTCTGCCTTCTGTGCTTAGCTTAACTGCAGCAACAAGAGTTGCTGGGCATTGCCACAACAGGGACTGAGTGACAGCTCATTTCAGTTCTGCTCAGTCTGGATCAGAGTGGTGCCCTTCAATCTTTGCTACTGTGATTAAGCTGAGGGTGGTGAGCTTGTACAGGACTCCTCTTGAGTACAGAGTTTTTGGTGATTAAATGTTAGTCTTCTGGGATCTTAACTTTGTGTGTGCTCCACTTTTAACCAAGTGTATGGGTTTCATGAATAGCATGTTCATGCATATGCATATTGTAGAGGTAACTCAGATTCCCATTCCTTTCTGCACAGAGAATACCAATAGTATCACAGTGTAGGATTTTAAAGATGTAAAAGTTCAGAAGATAAAGGGAGGGGGAGGAGAGAAATGTCCCTCTCTCCTCTCTTTTTTCAATATTTTGCTTTCATTTTACTCCCCAAGACACAGAAAAACTATAAGTTGAAGTAAAACCAGGTTTCTTTCAAATGATCATGAAAATGTTTCAGACAGAATATTCATATATTGTATGGCAACCCTTTGTCTCCCTGGAAGTGTGTGCAAAGTATGAAATAGGGTCATTTTTATCAAATAATCACCATGCCTATATTGAGTGCAAGCAGTATTCAGAAAAGCCAGACATGTTTTGGTTTCTAAGAGGCTCTGCCATTTTTAAAAGAGGAGAAAGAAAGATTCCATGTTTTCTTGACTTGCATAAATTTGTAGAGGCTTGTAGCAGGGATGGTATTCATTTACTTTCCCTACCAGTTCACAAATGTGCCCTCAGCACATTTGCACAGCCTCCTGTGTGTGTGCTTTACTCTTAGGCGCACCTTCCACACATGCTCTCAGCCTTGAAAATATGGTTCAATAGGATGGAAATACTTCCGGGTGGGTGGGTGGGCCCATGGGCGGGTGGGTGGTTAGGCCCATTTGCAGTCACTGCTATTAGTTCACCCAAACTGGTCCGAAGCGACTATATACCATCTCTGATTTATAGCCTTGTTCTCATCCTGCTACCAATTGTATCACAGGATTGGAAATGTACTGGAGCAGGCAATAGTCCTTTTATACCTTAAGTGACTAGATTATAAATAAATAAATGATCACCTTACTTGCACAGAAGGACTTTTTACATATTTTGAACTTCAAATGCCTTATGAGTCTGTTGTTCATATCCTCAAGAGAATACATACCTAAAAGGTGATAGGAAATCAAAGCATTGTTGCCTTTTAAACAGTAGGAGAACTAAATTTTACTTTGCTATACAGTATTTATATTTATTGGAACATTTATAATTGAATTCTTACAATTCATGGAGTAATCTGATATTCTGTGACAAAATTACATAGCCAATCATGTTAATATATTAGACTTCATGACTGAGGCTATTGAAATATGTTTTTAAAATGTACAGAAAATGTAATATTTCTAAATAGGAGAAGTGGAAAAAATCCCTACAGTTCAGCATGGACCAAGTCTATAGTCCCCAAATCTTATTTACTCAGTCAGTGGTCTCTAACCAATATGGCTGATTCAGCGAGATGGATCGGTTGTAAACAAAGGTGACTTCTGGAATGGCAGTGGCATTGATTCTACTCATAAACTACTCAATCATGTGTAGGTATCACTAAAATCAATGACCCTTACTTACAAGAGCTTTGGATTGCAGCCATTGGCAACAAGGACATTGAAGGGCTCTGAAGAGTGTAAAAGGTTGGACTAAAAAGAGTCGGATAGGTTACGTTTCAAGCTAATCATTATTCAAGCATAGATACCTGAATGACATGTGCTCTGTTGGGAGAATGATGGTTTCCAGACACTGAGGCTAACACTTAGCAACAAGGCTAACAAGAGGCAACTCCAAGCCGGCAACAACTTTCCCTGCATCTGACACCTCTTTTATAGCCAGCTGTCAGATTCAGCAACCAATGGCAGGGCTCTAAATCTCACTATTACTGAATATAAGGATGGTAATTTAAAGTGATATTTAAAACTCTTATTTTGTGTTTATGTGCTAGTCTATTTGTACCCTCAAATTAGCCAAACCAAGCAACAATTTTTGAATCAAGGTACCTAAAATCTGCTATCTTAAATAATGCATAAACAATCCAGAATTAATTAATCTTATGGAATTGAAATTTTCATCATATTTGGACCAGTTTTATTTGCAAAGTTGTGGTCACTGCAGTTTCTCTACAATCATACTATCATGATTTCTGACACTTCTGATGGCTTTCAACAAGAAAGTCAATGGGGAACCCAGTAGGAAGTTGAAGTCACTGTCCCTCCTGCTGTTGTTTCACCCAACAACGTTCATTTGTTTATTTATAAGTATTGACTTATTTTTGAAATTTGTTTGTCCCTGAAATTATTCTTCTACTTATGATATTTACTCTTCTTAAATATCCATGGGTCTACCCAGCATTGGTCAGCCTTTAATGTTTACTTTGAACACATCACACTATATAATATCTTTTCCTCCCTCAAAGGATGACCCAATAGGTTGCAGGGAGGTCTAATAAATATGTGGGAAATAACTCCCTCATTTTCTCCTATTAAATGTAATGCAGGTAAGTTCTCATTTAGCAACCACAATTGGGACTGACAACATAGTCATTAAATGAAGCAGTCACTAAGGGAAACTGCAACCTCTGCTTGCAATCTAATTTAAAACGATTCATATGCTCTGCAGACCTGCAAAAGTTGTAAATGCGAGAAATGGTTATAAAGTTACTTTTTCATCACCATCATAACTCAGAATGGTAGCTTAAACAGGGCAATTGCTGAATGAGACATAACTGTTACTTTCATACAGTACTGGGACAACATGTCTGTCCTGTTCTATTTCATCATTGAATCACTATTGTAATGATAGTCCCTTCTGCCTACCTTTTTGGTGGTCTAAAGTTTAGAACTACAGTGGTCCCCCGCGTTTCGCGATCTCGAGCATTGCAAAACGCTATATAGCGATTTTTCAACCCGGAAGTAAAAACACCATCTGCGCATGCGCGCCCTTTTTTCTATGGCCACGCATGCGTAGATGGCGCCGGGCAGATCAGCTGCTGGGCGGCTTCCCTGGGTCTTCCCCCTCTTGCTGGCGGGAGGGCGAGCGACGGGCATCAGCGAGGAGTTTGCGTGGGCGGCGGGGAAACCCCAGCGCCGCTTCCCAGCTGAGTCCTGAAGCCAAACACGGAAGTTCGCTTCAGGACTCAGCTGGGAAGCGGCGCGAGTGAACGGCGTGGGCGGGTGAAGGGCGGGCGCGCGGGCAGGCAGGCGGCAGACAAGCGGCGGGCGGACAAGCAGCAGGCGCGGCAGCAGCGAGGAGTTTGGGTGGGCAGCGGGGAAACCCCAATCTTCGGCTCCTCGCTGCTGTGGCGGAAGTAAAAACACCATCTGCGCATGCGCAGATGGTGTTTTTACTTCCGCACCGCTACTTCGCGAAAAACCGATCATTGTGAGGGGTCCTGGAACGGAACCCTCGCGATAATCGGGGGACCACTGTACTCTGAGCTTACCTGAGGAGAAACAGAAAGGAATATGTTGCATTCCCCTATTTTCCAGGTATCATTTTATTGCAGCTCCTGTTATTTTTAGTTGAATGTTTATTATAAAATAAAATGGCAGTTTTTCAAGGGAATGGCCACAGCTTTACTTAACACTCCTGTTCTGTTTAAGAAAAGTAACAAATCTTCTGTTCCCGGGTCACCCTGACCCGGACCGAAAACTCTTCATTTGCATTGTTTATGTTTGGTCAATTTGAATACTTTTTTCACTTGGAAAGTAGTCTGAACATTTCTGCACACAATGATATGAAAATTGAACTGAAGAAATTAATCCTTATTGGTTTATTTTGCACATAAATATGCCTCCCCCCCATTTTTGTGAATTTTCTTTAGGTTTATTGATAATTATGCCTGCAAAATACATTCTATTTTACTAAAGTTGGTGTGGGATTGATAACTGGAACATTTCTGAACATAATGGTATGAAAATTGAACTGGAAAAATTGATGCATATTGGTTTATTTTGTTGATGAAATGTACGCCCCCCCGTTTTTAAAAAATAGTCTTCACTTTATGGATAGTTTTGCTAGCAAAATACATTCTATTTTACTAAAGTTGGTGTGTGATTGGTAGCTTGAACATTTCTGAACATAATGATATGAAAATTGAACTGGAAAAATTGATGCATATTGGTTTATTTTGCACATAAATGTATGCCTCCCCCCGTGTTCAATTATTTCAATTTATATAAAAATTATGCTGTTAATTTCAAACTTACATACTTTTTTTTAGTAAAATGGATTTGTTTCATAAAATTAGTTCTCTGGCTACAATGTGGTTGATTTTCAAAAGGATATTCCAAATATTTCTAGACAAATATGTATAAACAGTGACAATAATGGCACATATCAAGGCCGGGTGGTGGTGGCCCTTTTGTGGCAAAAATAAACCAATAAGAACCATTTTTTTCAGTTCAATTATATTTTTCTTATATTCAGAAATGTTCAATTTAGTATATCAAACCTTTTGGGGGAAAATTCCTTAGGGATTTGTAGCCTTAAAAAATAGAAATTGACATGAAATTAAAAAAGGATGGGGGGAGGGGCTTTTTGATCAAAATAAAAATATAAGTCTCAATTTTTCCAGTTCAATTTTCATATCATTATGTTCATAAATGTTCAAACTAGTTTTCCAGTTGAAAAAGTTTTCAAAAAGATCAAATTCAAGTACCTAAAAAAATTATTTTTGGTCCGGTCATATACGAACAGAAACAGACTCGAAGTTATGAATTTTTTTTGCCCAGAAAACAATTAGCCACCACCCCAAAAATATTTTTTGATGATCAGCATTGTTAAATTGAGTAAAAGAATGCCTAAGATTTTAAAGAATATTTCGGATTTGGAGCATAAAAAAATAAAAAGTGAAAATGGTTGCAAGCAGTCGAGGGGGGGAGGCCTTATTTCTGATATTAAAAAACCAATAATAATCATTTTTTCAGTTCCTTTATATTTTTCTTATATTCAGAAATGTTCAAGCTACCAATCCCACACCAACATTAGTAAAATAGAATGCATTTTGCAAGCAAAACTATCCATAAATTGAAAAAAAATTCACAAAAATGGGGGGGGGGCGTGCATTATATCCGCAAAATAAACCAATAAGATTTACTTTTTTCATTTCAATTTTTATATCATTGTGTGCAGAAATGTTCAGACTACTTTCCAAGTGAAAAAAGCTTTCAAAAAGACCAAACATAAGCACTGCAAATGAAGAGTTTTCGGTCCGGGTCAGGGTGACCCGGGAACAGAAGATTTGTAACTTTTTTTGCCCAGCAAAAACTAAGCCCCCCACCCCCAAAAAAAAATTCTCATAGAGAGAACCCCTGAAATGATTAATAGTCATGAAATTTCAAGTTTCAGATATGCAGGGAAATTTTTTTTACAGGGACTCAAACTTGGCTTCGGGTCACATACGACCCGAACAGAACAGCAGGGTTTTAAACTAATTTTGCCAGTTTAATAAACCAAGCCAAGATCTTTTATGGCTGTGGCAGCAGATATGGATACTTTTGATGGGTCGAAGAGCAGCATCTGGCACGAAAGAAGCAAAACAAAAGCCAATTGTTTGGCCTAAATCTCTTTTCGATATTAGGAGAAATGGTCCTGCTAGAACTTTTGGCAGCTCTAATCTTTACTGCTTTAAACTTTACTGGGTTTATTGCTTCTTTGGGAAGGCTTTTGGGGAGAGTGGAAGGAGCTAGTAGCCACAGCAATTATGACAGCCATAGTTCCTGCACATTATTGCCTGTTTTCTTTTCTGAGAAGTGATCTTCTATGTCACTGTTACTTTCTCACCACAATAAAATATTTAGTTTTGCCTAAGAAGCATTGGCATTGATGTATGCTCCTACTTTAAGGATCAAGATCTGCAAAAGATTGCTGTTGTTAGATTTTTATCCTGCCTTTCTGATGTGTCTTTATGTTTATGAGTTTGTGTGTGTGGTCAACTCAAATTGTTAGGCTGCTCTCTTGCCATTGTTTCAAATGTGCATCAAATTAACAATGTGATTGCCAAATATGATATATTTTCCTTATCTAATCCAGGTTGAATGCACCTGTCCAGGCCAAACTGTTCAGATAGTTTTGTTGCTTTGTTTTCATGTTTGATCAATATTTTCTATCTCTGCTTTAATATACCTGTAGATTAGTGGTATATTGTGCAATACTATTATGCATGCGACCTCAAATGTTCCTGTTCAGGCCCCAAACATGTTTTTTTTCCCCTTTTCCTTTCCAGAAATATTATTCCGTCTTCCCTCTCATAAAAGCACTGCAGCTGAACTGCTAAGAGTAATTGGCTTTCTTTCATAATTGTTTGCTTCCATTGTATCCCTGGATTCAGCTATTGATTCACTATCATCTATTTTCCCTTTATATGTATCCTGGTATTTTAAAAAATGTAAAAAGTAGTCAAGATATATTATGTTAAATACAGTTCCTTCCATATGTGCAATAAAGGATTGAACGTTATTTTTGTCAAGAATGTTTACTGGTTTTTAACTGCTACTTTATATTATGTTTTATTATTTTATTTCATTTTATTATTTTATTTTTCACATTTCTGACCTGCCCTTCTCCCTCCAAGAAGGACTTTTTTCAAACTTTTATTACTGGTATGTTATTTTTTTCTCTGCAGCCCTAGTATATCCTGACATCTCCATATAAGTACTAGCCAGATTCAACCTATTAGAGATGTCAACATTGGTAACAGAGTTTATTTGCTATATGGATAGAAAGATTAGGCAGAAAAAAATAATCTCCATTATTGTATTTTCAGCAAATCTAAGATTAGCCTCCATTTTAAAAGAAAAATTAGTAGTGGTGGGTGGGTCATTTCCTTTCTAATGACCACCACTCTCTTTTATAGAGTCAATTCTCCATGGCAAGGACTTTCAAGGGCATAGCTAGATTTTGATGGTAGTTATTGAATCAGGTGACTCTTGTAGGCGATATCCAGGCTAAGCCTAAAGAATGGGTCAAATACATCATAAGTCGCAAGATCCTGCAGGTCCACAAGAGATCTAAATCCAGCACACCTTGAATGCCTCTCTTATCTCCCGCTCATTTCCTTTAATGGCCAGTTGGTCAGATTCTTATAGAGAGATTAAGCTTGCAATAAATCTTTATACTCATTTACACTGCCTGGATCTTCTGATTTTCCCAGTGCTTAAAAACTCTCAGGAAAAATACCGGCAAAAATGATATGCTATTTGAATCAGTTTTTGACCTTAGTTTATATGAGGGAATGCTCTTGCTTTTTGGCCCAATCATCTTTCCCAGATATTGCTAAAATAAAGAGGGAGAAATTTGGACATAGGTGCAGGTTTTTAGAATACTTGTTCTGCTCAGTCTAATGTAAAGACTATCTTGTGTCTATACACAAACTGTTTATCTGTTAGAATTCAATTATTTCTTTTATTTTCCAAAATGATTTAATTAGAAATAGAGAAACTAGTATTTCTTTTTATTGCCCATTACTAAGGATATCTTATTACTGTGGAAGTAGCATCAATTTATTTATTTTGTCATTTGCTTTCTTCTTGTTCTAGAAGAGTGATATCCACATGCAGAAACTTTTCTCTCATAAAGATGTTTATGCTCCTGATTCAGTATAATTTCACTATCCAATTTTTTGGAATTATTTTAGCTTTGAAAAGAGCAAAGCTCCTAGTCCTCAAAAACCTACCAAATGGCTCTGGCAGACTAAATATCCCCCCCAATACATTTTCAGTCGCTATAGTGCTCTAAATAAAAATAACTTGGTAATGGGGAAAATTATATTAGCATATACTGTATGTATCTGATGTGTTGCGATGTTTTTTTGCATGTAATAAGATGAATGTCAAACAGCAAACTCTTGCAAAGGTTAAGCTAAAACACCTACAACTTTTAACAAAATGTTTCCAGTATAGTCTGTGTAGAAAAAAAGAGCTTTATCTCTGAATTGTTGGTTTATGAGCTTAATTTATACAATTGCAAGTTTTACGTTTCAGAAGAATTGTGGGAAATTTCCTGGAGAATTCTAGTTAAGGAAGGTTGGTTTCAATACTGAAGACCACATGCATCTTGAAGTGGTCATGTTTGAAAACAAAAATACTGTCCTCAAGGATCTCTAGTTACAAATCACAATACTGTACTCTTAGAACTAAGCCTGATTCTTAGTGGCTTATATGAACAGATATTTGGAATAGTCATTTATGGTTTTTTTAAAAGATTTTAAAAAACGTTCCTGGTCTAGTGTATATTTTTAGATTTCCCAATCCAAGTACCACATAAGGCTGGCTCTCCTTAGTATTCCAGATCAGCCAAAATGTTGCCCTCTGTTATTCAACATGCAACAGATTAAATACTAATCCCAAAGTGATAACAGTGTTACAGTTTGTCTCTTCTACTTAGTCCTATGTTATTTTCACTCTTGGTTGTACTACTGTGTTTGCATATCTTTTGAAGTACAGAAAATTCAGATTCCATGATGTGTCAGTCAGATTTCTGAGCAATTCTTACCAGTAATAGCCACCATTGCCAAAATGAATTCATGAAAAAAAAAATATAAATGAACCAGCCTTAATCAATTAAAGCCATGGCATACATCATGCAATATCACAAGTAAGGAAAACCTTTTTCAAAAATATGCCTAGGCATTTCTTTCCAAGTCACCAAACTAGAAGCTTAACCATGGACCCAAATGAAATACAATTTTCTTCATTTCCCTTCATTCCCTAATGCAAAAGCGGTCACTCATCTTTTTGCAATTTTATTTAGCTACTTTAAAGGTTTTTCCTGCTTAGCCTATTGAGACAAAACACAATAAATAAAAAACACAAGTGGTTCACACACAGATTTGTAACATTTTACCTGAACCATGTAAACTACAGGTCCCCAAACTTGGCAACTTTAAGACTTTGAAGACCTCTGATGTAAACCAAGCCAGCAAGTCCTAAATAAAAATAGGATCTATCTGAAAACGTAGACAGCAAAACCATGCTTCCTTTAAATTAGGATGCCTACAGATGAAAATATTTAAATGGCACCTACCTGATCATTTCCCAGAAGCAAAGTTTGCTTCTTTATTTGGCTCATGATGATGGATTATATTCGACAGTCATTGATGTAACCCATTACAGAAGGAATACTAATTTTATTTCATTTTAACTACCCTTCAGCAATCCATCTTCTAATTCAAATTTCAACCTGTTTTATTAGCATATTCATTTTGTCACATTCAGTATTAACTCTTTGCTTCCTTTATTTTAAAGCCTACATAGTGTTATATTTATTTTATTTCTTTGCCATTTTACACTTTGTTATAGATCTGCAGTTTTAAATGATGGTCACATAAAATGTTGATGTGTGAAATATAAAAAGTTATCTAGTGTTTATGTAATTTAAAAATGGTGTATTTTACTCCAGCATGTAACTGATCACAGAGGGTATGGTGAGATTACAGATAAAGGTGTATATAATTTTTTAAAGTATAGGATGAT